>NC_083720.1:133447437-133676934 GCF_028564815.1 Eubalaena glacialis | reverse complement strand
CAAAAGCTGCACTGCAGCCTTATTCACAATAGCCAAGACAGTGAAGCTACCAAAATGTCCATCAACAGGTGAATGGATAAAAAGTAGTGGTCCATGTACACGATGGAATCTTAGCCATGGAAAACAATGAAACACTGCTCTTTGAGGCACCACAGATGAGCCTGGAGATAATCACAAGACATGAGGTAAGTCGGAAAGCAAAAGACCTCTATCCTATGATATCACTTATAGGCGTTATCTAATAACTGACACAAATGAACCTATTTCCACAGAGAAAGACACTCACAGACTTAGAAAACAAACTATGCTCATCTAAAAGGAAAGGTGGGGGGGAATGGATCAATTAACATCAGTGTTACTATATGGATACAAATTCATATCATATACGTATATCAAAAAGACCGACCCTATAGCAAGGGAGGTCTACGGAACACTCTGTAATATTTTACCTGGGAAGAGGATCTGTACATGCATAGACATATATAATGTACAAATGAACCAGATATTGTAAACCTAGGACAAATAATATTCTAATCTATACCCCAATTAAAAAATTTAAAAAAAAAGAAGTAATGAGACATACACTAATGGGGGTTTCTCCTAGCACATTCCATTCTAATTTACAACCTAGGAACACGACTTCCAGAAAGACTCTGCTGCCCTAGTACCCAGATTTGACAACGGAGAAATGCTGCCTCCTTGTGGCCGTTTCCCTTAACAGCAGCTTTAAACCCATTGCTAAAGGTCCCTAAATATTCACCAACGTTGCAGTTCTGTAAATGACACCTGCCCTCCAAAAAAGGCCTGGGGTCGAAAATCGAGTAATAAATTCAAAAGAGGGCAACCTTCCAAGAAGACAAATTCAAGACGTATATGGTACTCATACTTTTTTCTGTTTTTTTTTCACAGAAAGGAAAAGGCGTGGGAAAATGTTGAATTTTAGGAATTTTTAAAGACATGCAAACCCAAATTAGAAAAACCTATCAGCTCACAGCAGTCAGAATGGCCATTAGCGAAAACGGTGCAAACAATAAATGCTGAAGGGATTGTGGAGAAATGCGTACCCTCGGTTCTAAGGGCCATGTGGTAAGAGCCACTAATGAAAACACAATGGAGGTGCTTTGAAAAGGGAAACATTGAGCTACCAGTCCATCAATCACACCCACTGCTGGGCCTATCTCCTGAGAAAATGAGAATCAAAAAGTCACAGGCTGGCAATCCTGCACTCCAGCAATATTTACTATAGCCATCACTTGGAAGCAATGAAAATGTCCATCATCAGAGGAAGGAACCAAGAAGAAGTGGTCCATGTACACAATGGAATATTTCTCCAATAAAAACTATAAATTAAATTTAAAAAACAAACAAAAGGAAGGAGATATCAGCTTCTGTGGGTTTACCCGGGCACATTCCACTCTAATTTATCAGCGAGGAACACCGCTGGCCGGGAGGTCTGTTTCCCTAGTTACCAGAGTGGGGATCGTAGAAAGGATGCCGCCCTCTGGCCGTTACCTGCAAAAGCAGCTGTAAAGCCTGTGCTAATGGTCACTTCATATGAACAAGTACTGCAGGGCTGTAAGTGAAACCTGCCCTCAAAATGTCTTGAGGGAAGTAATGGCCAAAACATTTTAAAATGTGACACATACTTGAAGCAAACACTTTGAAGAACTAAGCTGTAATCACAGTTTGAAAAATAAAACGGACATGCCTTACAGGCCAATTTCAACGGAATATGACACACATGCAGATTCAACCACAAATTGGTATCAGCTCACACCAGTCAGAATCGCCATCAGCAAGAAATCTATAAACAGTAAATGCTGAAGGTGTTGTGGAGAAATGCATACCGTGAACTTTAAGAGGGACATAACCTGGAAAGAGCCACTAATGAGAACAGAATGGAGGGGCCTTTAAAAGGTAAACATTGAGCTCCCGTATGATCCAGCCGGCCCATTCCTGGACCTATAACCTAGGAAGACAGAATTGGAAAGACACAGGCAGACAAATGTGCACTGCACAGTATTACAATAGCCAAGATATGGAAGTAACCAAAAAGTCCACCAACAGATGGGTGGACCAGGAAGAACTGCTACATGTCGAGATGGAATATTAGTTAGCGAAAGAATGAAACAGTGCCATTTGCAGCACCATAGGTGAGTCTAGAAGTAATCACGCAACTTGTGGTAAGTGAGAAAGCGAAAGACACAGGTCCTATCATATCACTTATAGGTGTTACCTAAAATTCGATACCAATGAAGATATTTCCACAGAGAAGGGCAATCACAGGTTCATTAAACTTATGGTTCACCAAATGGAAAGGTGTGAGGAGTAGATACATTACGACATTGGGGTTAACAGAGATATACAAACACATGTGAAATATATAATCACCAAATACCTACGGAATACCAAGAGAGGACTACTCAATATTCTCTCATAATCTACATGGAAAAAGGATCCGACGAATAATAGATACATGTATATTTGTGAAAGAACCACATCTTGCACACCTAGAATAAACAAAACGTTGTAATCAAATTTGCTGTGATAAAAAATAAAAAAGAGTTAAAAATACGCATAAGAAGTAATGAGCCATAAACATAAAGGGCTTTTTCCTGGCACATTCCATTCTAATTTACAACCTACAACACGACTTCCATTAAGGCTCTGTTGCCCTAGTAACCAGATTTGGTAAAGGAGAAATGCTGCCGCCTTGCGGCCGTTTCCCACAAGAGCGGCTTTAAACCCACAGCTAATGGTCACTGAACATTCACAAGGACTTGGGGCAGTAAAGGACACCTGCCCTCCAAAATTGTGCTGAGGTGGGGAATGAACAAAAAAATTCAAAACAGGCAAATCTTTCAGGAAGATAGTATGAGGTGGTAAGTTTTACTCACTCTCTTTAAAGAAAAGGAAAATGGATAAAAGCTCAACCTCAGGAAGTATTAGACTCATGCAATCTAATCTACAAAAAGGTTTCAACTCTCCCCAGTCGACTGACCATCAGCAAAAGGTCTACAAACAATAAAGGCTGCAGGCGTTTTAGAGAACTCTGTACCCTCTACTTGCTGGTGAGATGTGAAAGGGTAACAGCCAATAATGAGAACAGAAAGGAGCTGCGTTGAAAAGGAAAAATTGAGGTACCATTCAATCCAGCAGGTGAACCACTGGGTCTGTCACCTGAGAAGACCAGAATCGAGAAGACACAGGCTGCAAAAGCTGCACTGCAGCCTTATTCACAATAGCCAAGACAGTGAAGCTACCAAAATGTCCATCAACAGGTGAATGGATAAAAAGTAGTGGTCCATGTACACGATGGAATCTTAGCCATGGAAAACAATGAAACACTGCTCTTTGAGGCACCACAGATGAGCCTGGAGATAATCACAAGACATGAGGTAAGTCGGAAAGCAAAAGACCTCTATCCTATGATATCACTTATAGGCGTTATCTAATAACTGACACAAATGAACCTATTTCCACAGAGAAAGACACTCACAGACTTAGAAAACAAACTATGCTCATCTAAAAGGAAAGGTGGGGGGGAATGGATCAATTAACATCAGTGTTACTATATGGATACAAATTCATATCATATACGTATATCAAAAAGACCGACCCTATAGCAAGGGAGGTCTACGGAACACTCTGTAATATTTTACCTGGGAAGAGGATCTGTACATGCATAGACATATATAATGTACAAATGAACCAGATATTGTAAACCTAGGACAAATAATATTCTAATCTATACCCCAATTAAAAAATTTAAAAAACAAGAAGTAATGAGACATACACTAATGGGGGTTTCTCCTAGCACATTCCATTCTAATTTACAACCTAGGAACACGACTTCCAGAAAGACTCTGCTGCCCTAGTACCCAGATTTGACAACGGAGAAATGCTGCCTCCTTGTGGCCGTTTCCCTTAACAGCAGCTTTAAACCCATTGCTAAAGGTCCCTAAATATTCACCAACGTTGCAGTTCTGTAAATGACACCTGCCCTCCAAAAAAGGCCTGGGGTCGAAAATCGAGTAATAAATTCAAAAGAGGGCAACCTTCCAAGAAGACAAATTCAAGACGTATATGGTACTCATACTTTTTTCTGTTTTTTTTTCACAGAAAGGAAAAGGCGTGGGAAAATGTTGAATTTTAGGAATTTTTAAAGACATGCAAACCCAAATTAGAAAAACCTATCAGCTCACAGCAGTCAGAATGGCCATTAGCGAAAACGGTGCAAACAATAAATGCTGAAGGGATTGTGGAGAAATGCGTACCCTCGGTTCTAAGGGCCATGTGGTAAGAGCCACTAATGAAAACACAATGGAGGTGCTTTGAAAAGGGAAACATTGAGCTACCAGTCCATCAATCACACCCACTGCTGGGCCTATCTCCTGAGAAAATGAGAATCAAAAAGTCACAGGCTGGCAATCCTGCACTCCAGCAATATTTACTATAGCCATCACTTGGAAGCAATGAAAATGTCCATCATCAGAGGAAGGAACCAAGAAGAAGTGGTCCATGTACACAATGGAATATTTCTCCAATAAAAACTATAAATTAAATTTAAAAAACAAACAAAAGGAAGGAGATATCAGCTTCTGTGGGTTTACCCGGGCACATTCCACTCTAATTTATCAGCGAGGAACACCGCTGGCCGGGAGGTCTGTTTCCCTAGTTACCAGAGTGGGGATCGTAGAAAGGATGCCGCCCTCTGGCCGTTACCTGCAAAAGCAGCTGTAAAGCCTGTGCTAATGGTCACTTCATATGAACAAGTACTGCAGGGCTGTAAGTGAAACCTGCCCTCAAAATGTCTTGAGGGAAGTAATGGCCAAAACATTTTAAAATGTGACACATACTTGAAGCAAACACTTTGAAGAACTAAGCTGTAATCACAGTTTGAAAAATAAAACGGACATGCCTTACAGGCCAATTTCAACGGAATATGACACACATGCAGATTCAACCACAAATTGGTATCAGCTCACACCAGTCAGAATCGCCATCAGCAAGAAATCTATAAACAGTAAATGCTGAAGGTGTTGTGGAGAAATGCATACCGTGAACTTTAAGAGGGACATAACCTGGAAAGAGCCACTAATGAGAACAGAATGGAGGGGCCTTTAAAAGGTAAACATTGAGCTCCCGTATGATCCAGCCGGCCCATTCCTGGACCTATAACCTAGGAAGACAGAATTGGAAAGACACAGGCAGACAAATGTGCACTGCACAGTATTACAATAGCCAAGATATGGAAGTAACCAAAAAGTCCACCAACAGATGGGTGGACCAGGAAGAACTGCTACATGTCGAGATGGAATATTAGTTAGCGAAAGAATGAAACAGTGCCATTTGCAGCACCATAGGTGAGTCTAGAAGTAATCACGCAACTTGTGGTAAGTGAGAAAGCGAAAGACACAGGTCCTATCATATCACTTATAGGTGTTACCTAAAATTCGATACCAATGAAGATATTTCCACAGAGAAGGGCAATCACAGGTTCATTAAACTTATGGTTCACCAAATGGAAAGGTGTGAGGAGTAGATACATTACGACATTGGGGTTAACAGAGATATACAAACACATGTGAAATATATAATCACCAAATACCTACGGAATACCAAGAGAGGACTACTCAATATTCTCTCATAATCTACATGGAAAAAGGATCCGACGAATAATAGATACATGTATATTTGTGAAAGAACCACATCTTGCACACCTAGAATAAACAAAACGTTGTAATCAAATTTGCTGTGATAAAAAATAAAAAAGAGTTAAAAATACGCATAAGAAGTAATGAGCCATAAACATAAAGGGCTTTTTCCTGGCACATTCCATTCTAATTTACAACCTACAACACGACTTCCATTAAGGCTCTGTTGCCCTAGTAACCAGATTTGGTAAAGGAGAAATGCTGCCGCCTTGCGGCCGTTTCCCACAAGAGCGGCTTTAAACCCACAGCTAATGGTCACTGAACATTCACAAGGACTTGGGGCAGTAAAGGACACCTGCCCTCCAAAATTGTGCTGAGGTGGGGAATGAACAAAAAAATTCAAAACAGGCAAATCTTTCAGGAAGATAGTATGAGGTGGTAAGTTTTACTCACTCTCTTTAAAGAAAAGGAAAATGGATAAAAGCTCAACCTCAGGAAGTATTAGACTCATGCAATCTAATCTACAAAAAGGTTTCAACTCTCCCCAGTCGACTGACCATCAGCAAAAGGTCTACAAACAATAAAGGCTGCAGGCGTTTTAGAGAACTCTGTACCCTCTACTTGCTGGTGAGATGTGAAAGGGTAACAGCCAATAATGAGAACAGAAAGGAGCTGCGTTGAAAAGGAAAAATTGAGGTACCATTCAATCCAGCAGGTGAACCACTGGGTCTGTCACCTGAGAAGACCAGAATCGAGAAGACACAGGCTGCAAAAGCTGCACTGCAGCCTTATTCACAATAGCCAAGACAGTGAAGCTACCAAAATGTCCATCAACAGGTGAATGGATAAAAAGTAGTGGTCCATGTACACGATGGAATCTTAGCCATGGAAAACAATGAAACACTGCTCTTTGAGGCACCACAGATGAGCCTGGAGATAATCACAAGACATGAGGTAAGTCGGAAAGCAAAAGACCTCTATCCTATGATATCACTTATAGGCGTTATCTAATAACTGACACAAATGAACCTATTTCCACAGAGAAAGACACTCACAGACTTAGAAAACAAACTATGCTCATCTAAAAGGAAAGGTGGGGGGGAATGGATCAATTAACATCAGTGTTACTATATGGATACAAATTCATATCATATACGTATATCAAAAAGACCGACCCTATAGCAAGGGAGGTCTACGGAACACTCTGTAATATTTTACCTGGGAAGAGGATCTGTACATGCATAGACATATATAATGTACAAATGAACCAGATATTGTAAACCTAGGACAAATAATATTCTAATCTATACCCCAATTAAAAAATTTAAAAAACAAGAAGTAATGAGACATACACTAATGGGGGTTTCTCCTAGCACATTCCATTCTAATTTACAACCTAGGAACACGACTTCCAGAAAGACTCTGCTGCCCTAGTACCCAGATTTGACAACGGAGAAATGCTGCCTCCTTGTGGCCGTTTCCCTTAACAGCAGCTTTAAACCCATTGCTAAAGGTCCCTAAATATTCACCAACGTTGCAGTTCTGTAAATGACACCTGCCCTCCAAAAAAGGCCTGGGGTCGAAAATCGAGTAATAAATTCAAAAGAGGGCAACCTTCCAAGAAGACAAATTCAAGACGTATATGGTACTCATACTTTTTTCTGTTTTTTTTTCACAGAAAGGAAAAGGCGTGGGAAAATGTTGAATTTTAGGAATTTTTAAAGACATGCAAACCCAAATTAGAAAAACCTATCAGCTCACAGCAGTCAGAATGGCCATTAGCGAAAACGGTGCAAACAATAAATGCTGAAGGGATTGTGGAGAAATGCGTACCCTCGGTTCTAAGGGCCATGTGGTAAGAGCCACTAATGAAAACACAATGGAGGTGCTTTGAAAAGGGAAACATTGAGCTACCAGTCCATCAATCACACCCACTGCTGGGCCTATCTCCTGAGAAAATGAGAATCAAAAAGTCACAGGCTGGCAATCCTGCACTCCAGCAATATTTACTATAGCCATCACTTGGAAGCAATGAAAATGTCCATCATCAGAGGAAGGAACCAAGAAGAAGTGGTCCATGTACACAATGGAATATTTCTCCAATAAAAACTATAAATTAAATTTAAAAAACAAACAAAAGGAAGGAGATATCAGCTTCTGTGGGTTTACCCGGGCACATTCCACTCTAATTTATCAGCGAGGAACACCGCTGGCCGGGAGGTCTGTTTCCCTAGTTACCAGAGTGGGGATCGTAGAAAGGATGCCGCCCTCTGGCCGTTACCTGCAAAAGCAGCTGTAAAGCCTGTGCTAATGGTCACTTCATATGAACAAGTACTGCAGGGCTGTAAGTGAAACCTGCCCTCAAAATGTCTTGAGGGAAGTAATGGCCAAAACATTTTAAAATGTGACACATACTTGAAGCAAACACTTTGAAGAACTAAGCTGTAATCACAGTTTGAAAAATAAAACGGACATGCCTTACAGGCCAATTTCAACGGAATATGACACACATGCAGATTCAACCACAAATTGGTATCAGCTCACACCAGTCAGAATCGCCATCAGCAAGAAATCTATAAACAGTAAATGCTGAAGGTGTTGTGGAGAAATGCATACCGTGAACTTTAAGAGGGACATAACCTGGAAAGAGCCACTAATGAGAACAGAATGGAGGGGCCTTTAAAAGGTAAACATTGAGCTCCCGTATGATCCAGCCGGCCCATTCCTGGACCTATAACCTAGGAAGACAGAATTGGAAAGACACAGGCAGACAAATGTGCACTGCACAGTATTACAATAGCCAAGATATGGAAGTAACCAAAAAGTCCACCAACAGATGGGTGGACCAGGAAGAACTGCTACATGTCGAGATGGAATATTAGTTAGCGAAAGAATGAAACAGTGCCATTTGCAGCACCATAGGTGAGTCTAGAAGTAATCACGCAACTTGTGGTAAGTGAGAAAGCGAAAGACACAGGTCCTATCATATCACTTATAGGTGTTACCTAAAATTCGATACCAATGAAGATATTTCCACAGAGAAGGGCAATCACAGGTTCATTAAACTTATGGTTCACCAAATGGAAAGGTGTGAGGAGTAGATACATTACGACATTGGGGTTAACAGAGATATACAAACACATGTGAAATATATAATCACCAAATACCTACGGAATACCAAGAGAGGACTACTCAATATTCTCTCATAATCTACATGGAAAAAGGATCCGACGAATAATAGATACATGTATATTTGTGAAAGAACCACATCTTGCACACCTAGAATAAACAAAACGTTGTAATCAAATTTGCTGTGATAAAAAATAAAAAAGAGTTAAAAATACGCATAAGAAGTAATGAGCCATAAACATAAAGGGCTTTTTCCTGGCACATTCCATTCTAATTTACAACCTACAACACGACTTCCATTAAGGCTCTGTTGCCCTAGTAACCAGATTTGGTAAAGGAGAAATGCTGCCGCCTTGCGGCCGTTTCCCACAAGAGCGGCTTTAAACCCACAGCTAATGGTCACTGAACATTCACAAGGACTTGGGGCAGTAAAGGACACCTGCCCTCCAAAATTGTGCTGAGGTGGGGAATGAACAAAAAAATTCAAAACAGGCAAATCTTTCAGGAAGATAGTATGAGGTGGTAAGTTTTACTCACTCTCTTTAAAGAAAAGGAAAATGGATAAAAGCTCAACCTCAGGAAGTATTAGACTCATGCAATCTAATCTACAAAAAGGTTTCAACTCTCCCCAGTCGACTGACCATCAGCAAAAGGTCTACAAACAATAAAGGCTGCAGGCGTTTTAGAGAACTCTGTACCCTCTACTTGCTGGTGAGATGTGAAAGGGTAACAGCCAATAATGAGAACAGAAAGGAGCTGCGTTGAAAAGGAAAAATTGAGGTACCATTCAATCCAGCAGGTGAACCACTGGGTCTGTCACCTGAGAAGACCAGAATCGAGAAGACACAGGCTGCAAAAGCTGCACTGCAGCCTTATTCACAATAGCCAAGACAGTGAAGCTACCAAAATGTCCATCAACAGGTGAATGGATAAAAAGTAGTGGTCCATGTACACGATGGAATCTTAGCCATGGAAAACAATGAAACACTGCTCTTTGAGGCACCACAGATGAGCCTGGAGATAATCACAAGACATGAGGTAAGTCGGAAAGCAAAAGACCTCTATCCTATGATATCACTTATAGGCGTTATCTAATAACTGACACAAATGAACCTATTTCCACAGAGAAAGACACTCACAGACTTAGAAAACAAACTATGCTCATCTAAAAGGAAAGGTGGGGGGGAATGGATCAATTAACATCAGTGTTACTATATGGATACAAATTCATATCATATACGTATATCAAAAAGACCGACCCTATAGCAAGGGAGGTCTACGGAACACTCTGTAATATTTTACCTGGGAAGAGGATCTGTACATGCATAGACATATATAATGTACAAATGAACCAGATATTGTAAACCTAGGACAAATAATATTCTAATCTATACCCCAATTAAAAAATTTAAAAAACAAGAAGTAATGAGACATACACTAATGGGGGTTTCTCCTAGCACATTCCATTCTAATTTACAACCTAGGAACACGACTTCCAGAAAGACTCTGCTGCCCTAGTACCCAGATTTGACAACGGAGAAATGCTGCCTCCTTGTGGCCGTTTCCCTTAACAGCAGCTTTAAACCCATTGCTAAAGGTCCCTAAATATTCACCAACGTTGCAGTTCTGTAAATGACACCTGCCCTCCAAAAAAGGCCTGGGGTCGAAAATCGAGTAATAAATTCAAAAGAGGGCAACCTTCCAAGAAGACAAATTCAAGACGTATATGGTACTCATACTTTTTTCTGTTTTTTTTTCACAGAAAGGAAAAGGCGTGGGAAAATGTTGAATTTTAGGAATTTTTAAAGACATGCAAACCCAAATTAGAAAAACCTATCAGCTCACAGCAGTCAGAATGGCCATTAGCGAAAACGGTGCAAACAATAAATGCTGAAGGGATTGTGGAGAAATGCGTACCCTCGGTTCTAAGGGCCATGTGGTAAGAGCCACTAATGAAAACACAATGGAGGTGCTTTGAAAAGGGAAACATTGAGCTACCAGTCCATCAATCACACCCACTGCTGGGCCTATCTCCTGAGAAAATGAGAATCAAAAAGTCACAGGCTGGCAATCCTGCACTCCAGCAATATTTACTATAGCCATCACTTGGAAGCAATGAAAATGTCCATCATCAGAGGAAGGAACCAAGAAGAAGTGGTCCATGTACACAATGGAATATTTCTCCAATAAAAACTATAAATTAAATTTAAAAAACAAACAAAAGGAAGGAGATATCAGCTTCTGTGGGTTTACCCGGGCACATTCCACTCTAATTTATCAGCGAGGAACACCGCTGGCCGGGAGGTCTGTTTCCCTAGTTACCAGAGTGGGGATCGTAGAAAGGATGCCGCCCTCTGGCCGTTACCTGCAAAAGCAGCTGTAAAGCCTGTGCTAATGGTCACTTCATATGAACAAGTACTGCAGGGCTGTAAGTGAAACCTGCCCTCAAAATGTCTTGAGGGAAGTAATGGCCAAAACATTTTAAAATGTGACACATACTTGAAGCAAACACTTTGAAGAACTAAGCTGTAATCACAGTTTGAAAAATAAAACGGACATGCCTTACAGGCCAATTTCAACGGAATATGACACACATGCAGATTCAACCACAAATTGGTATCAGCTCACACCAGTCAGAATCGCCATCAGCAAGAAATCTATAAACAGTAAATGCTGAAGGTGTTGTGGAGAAATGCATACCGTGAACTTTAAGAGGGACATAACCTGGAAAGAGCCACTAATGAGAACAGAATGGAGGGGCCTTTAAAAGGTAAACATTGAGCTCCCGTATGATCCAGCCGGCCCATTCCTGGACCTATAACCTAGGAAGACAGAATTGGAAAGACACAGGCAGACAAATGTGCACTGCACAGTATTACAATAGCCAAGATATGGAAGTAACCAAAAAGTCCACCAACAGATGGGTGGACCAGGAAGAACTGCTACATGTCGAGATGGAATATTAGTTAGCGAAAGAATGAAACAGTGCCATTTGCAGCACCATAGGTGAGTCTAGAAGTAATCACGCAACTTGTGGTAAGTGAGAAAGCGAAAGACACAGGTCCTATCATATCACTTATAGGTGTTACCTAAAATTCGATACCAATGAAGATATTTCCACAGAGAAGGGCAATCACAGGTTCATTAAACTTATGGTTCACCAAATGGAAAGGTGTGAGGAGTAGATACATTACGACATTGGGGTTAACAGAGATATACAAACACATGTGAAATATATAATCACCAAATACCTACGGAATACCAAGAGAGGACTACTCAATATTCTCTCATAATCTACATGGAAAAAGGATCCGACGAATAATAGATACATGTATATTTGTGAAAGAACCACATCTTGCACACCTAGAATAAACAAAACGTTGTAATCAAATTTGCTGTGATAAAAAATAAAAAAGAGTTAAAAATACGCATAAGAAGTAATGAGCCATAAACATAAAGGGCTTTTTCCTGGCACATTCCATTCTAATTTACAACCTACAACACGACTTCCATTAAGGCTCTGTTGCCCTAGTAACCAGATTTGGTAAAGGAGAAATGCTGCCGCCTTGCGGCCGTTTCCCACAAGAGCGGCTTTAAACCCACAGCTAATGGTCACTGAACATTCACAAGGACTTGGGGCAGTAAAGGACACCTGCCCTCCAAAATTGTGCTGAGGTGGGGAATGAACAAAAAAATTCAAAACAGGCAAATCTTTCAGGAAGATAGTATGAGGTGGTAAGTTTTACTCACTCTCTTTAAAGAAAAGGAAAATGGATAAAAGCTCAACCTCAGGAAGTATTAGACTCATGCAATCTAATCTACAAAAAGGTTTCAACTCTCCCCAGTCGACTGACCATCAGCAAAAGGTCTACAAACAATAAAGGCTGCAGGCGTTTTAGAGAACTCTGTACCCTCTACTTGCTGGTGAGATGTGAAAGGGTAACAGCCAATAATGAGAACAGAAAGGAGCTGCGTTGAAAAGGAAAAATTGAGGTACCATTCAATCCAGCAGGTGAACCACTGGGTCTGTCACCTGAGAAGACCAGAATCGAGAAGACACAGGCTGCAAAAGCTGCACTGCAGCCTTATTCACAATAGCCAAGACAGTGAAGCTACCAAAATGTCCATCAACAGGTGAATGGATAAAAAGTAGTGGTCCATGTACACGATGGAATCTTAGCCATGGAAAACAATGAAACACTGCTCTTTGAGGCACCACAGATGAGCCTGGAGATAATCACAAGACATGAGGTAAGTCGGAAAGCAAAAGACCTCTATCCTATGATATCACTTATAGGCGTTATCTAATAACTGACACAAATGAACCTATTTCCACAGAGAAAGACACTCACAGACTTAGAAAACAAACTATGCTCATCTAAAAGGAAAGGTGGGGGGGAATGGATCAATTAACATCAGTGTTACTATATGGATACAAATTCATATCATATACGTATATCAAAAAGACCGACCCTATAGCAAGGGAGGTCTACGGAACACTCTGTAATATTTTACCTGGGAAGAGGATCTGTACATGCATAGACATATATAATGTACAAATGAACCAGATATTGTAAACCTAGGACAAATAATATTCTAATCTATACCCCAATTAAAAAATTTAAAAAAAAAGAAGTAATGAGACATACACTAATGGGGGTTTCTCCTAGCACATTCCATTCTAATTTACAACCTAGGAACACGACTTCCAGAAAGACTCTGCTGCCCTAGTACCCAGATTTGACAACGGAGAAATGCTGCCTCCTTGTGGCCGTTTCCCTTAACAGCAGCTTTAAACCCATTGCTAAAGGTCCCTAAATATTCACCAACGTTGCAGTTCTGTAAATGACACCTGCCCTCCAAAAAAGGCCTGGGGTCGAAAATCGAGTAATAAATTCAAAAGAGGGCAACCTTCCAAGAAGACAAATTCAAGACGTATATGGTACTCATACTTTTTTCTGTTTTTTTTTTCACAGAAAGGAAAAGGCGTGGGAAAATGTTGAATTTTAGGAATTTTTAAAGACATGCAAACCCAAATTAGAAAAACCTATCAGCTCACAGCAGTCAGAATGGCCATTAGCGAAAACGGTGCAAACAATAAATGCTGAAGGGATTGTGGAGAAATGCGTACCCTCGGTTCTAAGGGCCATGTGGTAAGAGCCACTAATGAAAACACAATGGAGGTGCTTTGAAAAGGGAAACATTGAGCTACCAGTCCATCAATCACACCCACTGCTGGGCCTATCTCCTGAGAAAATGAGAATCAAAAAGTCACAGGCTGGCAATCCTGCACTCCAGCAATATTTACTATAGCCATCACTTGGAAGCAATGAAAATGTCCATCATCAGAGGAAGGAACCAAGAAGAAGTGGTCCATGTACACAATGGAATATTTCTCCAATAAAAACTATAAATTAAATTTAAAAAACAAACAAAAGGAAGGAGATATCAGCTTCTGTGGGTTTACCCGGGCACATTCCACTCTAATTTATCAGCGAGGAACACCGCTGGCCGGGAGGTCTGTTTCCCTAGTTACCAGAGTGGGGATCGTAGAAAGGATGCCGCCCTCTGGCCGTTACCTGCAAAAGCAGCTGTAAAGCCTGTGCTAATGGTCACTTCATATGAACAAGTACTGCAGGGCTGTAAGTGAAACCTGCCCTCAAAATGTCTTGAGGGAAGTAATGGCCAAAACATTTTAAAATGTGACACATACTTGAAGCAAACACTTTGAAGAACTAAGCTGTAATCACAGTTTGAAAAATAAAACGGACATGCCTTACAGGCCAATTTCAACGGAATATGACACACATGCAAATTCAACCACAAATTGGTATCAGCTCACACCAGTCAGAATCGCCATCAGCAAGAAATCTATAAACAGTAAATGCTGAAGGTGTTGTGGAGAAATGCATACCGTGAACTTTAAGAGGGACATAACCTGGAAAGAGCCACTAATGAGAACAGAATGGAGGGGCCTTTAAAAGGTAAACATTGAGCTCCCGTATGATCCAGCCGGCCCATTCCTGGACCTATAACCTAGGAAGACAGAATTGGAAAGACACAGGCAGACAAATGTGCACTGCACAGTATTACAATAGCCAAGATATGGAAGTAACCAAAAAGTCCACCAACAGATGGGTGGACCAGGAAGAACTGCTACATGTCGAGATGGAATATTAGTTAGCGAAAGAATGAAACAGTGCCATTTGCAGCACCATAGGTGAGTCTAGAAGTAATCACGCAACTTGTGGTAAGTGAGAAAGCGAAAGACACAGGTCCTATCATATCACTTATAGGTGTTACCTAAAATTCGATACCAATGAAGATATTTCCACAGAGAAGGGCAATCACAGGTTCATTAAACTTATGGTTCACCAAATGGAAAGGTGTGAGGAGTAGATACATTACGACATTGGGGTTAACAGAGATATACAAACACATGTGAAATATATAATCACCAAATACCTACGGAATACCAAGAGAGGACTACTCAATATTCTCTCATAATCTACATGGAAAAAGGATCCGACGAATAATAGATACATGTATATTTGTGAAAGAACCACATCTTGCACACCTAGAATAAACAAAACGTTGTAATCAAATTTGCTGTGATAAAAAATAAAAAAGAGTTAAAAATACGCATAAGAAGTAATGAGCCATAAACATAAAGGGCTTTTTCCTGGCACATTCCATTCTAATTTACAACCTACAACACGACTTCCATTAAGGCTCTGTTGCCCTAGTAACCAGATTTGGTAAAGGAGAAATGCTGCCGCCTTGCGGCCGTTTCCCACAAGAGCGGCTTTAAACCCACAGCTAATGGTCACTGAACATTCACAAGGACTTGGGGCAGTAAAGGACACCTGCCCTCCAAAATTGTGCTGAGGTGGGGAATGAACAAAAAAATTCAAAACAGGCAAATCTTTCAGGAAGATAGTATGAGGTGGTAAGTTTTACTCACTCTCTTTAAAGAAAAGGAAAATGGATAAAAGCTCAACCTCAGGAAGTATTAGACTCATGCAATCTAATCTACAAAAAGGTTTCAACTCTCCCCAGTCGACTGACCATCAGCAAAAGGTCTACAAACAATAAAGGCTGCAGGCGTTTTAGAGAACTCTGTACCCTCTACTTGCTGGTGAGATGTGAAAGGGTAACAGCCAATAATGAGAACAGAAAGGAGCTGCGTTGAAAAGGAAAAATTGAGGTACCATTCAATCCAGCAGGTGAACCACTGGGTCTGTCACCTGAGAAGACCAGAATCGAGAAGACACAGGCTGCAAAAGCTGCACTGCAGCCTTATTCACAATAGCCAAGACAGTGAAGCTACCAAAATGTCCATCAACAGGTGAATGGATAAAAAGTAGTGGTCCATGTACACGATGGAATCTTAGCCATGGAAAACAATGAAACACTGCTCTTTGAGGCACCACAGATGAGCCTGGAGATAATCACAAGACATGAGGTAAGTCGGAAAGCAAAAGACCTCTATCCTATGATATCACTTATAGGCGTTATCTAATAACTGACACAAATGAACCTATTTCCACAGAGAAAGACACTCACAGACTTAGAAAACAAACTATGCTCATCTAAAAGGAAAGGTGGGGGGGAATGGATCAATTAACATCAGTGTTACTATATGGATACAAATTCATATCATATACGTATATCAAAAAGACCGACCCTATAGCAAGGGAGGTCTACGGAACACTCTGTAATATTTTACCTGGGAAGAGGATCTGTACATGCATAGACATATATAATGTACAAATGAACCAGATATTGTAAACCTAGGACAAATAATATTCTAATCTATACCCCAATTAAAAAATTTAAAAAAAAAGAAGTAATGAGACATACACTAATGGGGGTTTCTCCTAGCACATTCCATTCTAATTTACAACCTAGGAACACGACTTCCAGAAAGACTCTGCTGCCCTAGTACCCAGATTTGACAACGGAGAAATGCTGCCTCCTTGTGGCCGTTTCCCTTAACAGCAGCTTTAAACCCATTGCTAAAGGTCCCTAAATATTCACCAACGTTGCAGTTCTGTAAATGACACCTGCCCTCCAAAAAAGGCCTGGGGTCGAAAATCGAGTAATAAATTCAAAAGAGGGCAACCTTCCAAGAAGACAAATTCAAGACGTATATGGTACTCATACTTTTTTCTGTTTTTTTTTCACAGAAAGGAAAAGGCGTGGGAAAATGTTGAATTTTAGGAATTTTTAAAGACATGCAAACCCAAATTAGAAAAACCTATCAGCTCACAGCAGTCAGAATGGCCATTAGCGAAAACGGTGCAAACAATAAATGCTGAAGGGATTGTGGAGAAATGCGTACCCTCGGTTCTAAGGGCCATGTGGTAAGAGCCACTAATGAAAACACAATGGAGGTGCTTTGAAAAGGGAAACATTGAGCTACCAGTCCATCAATCACACCCACTGCTGGGCCTATCTCCTGAGAAAATGAGAATCAAAAAGTCACAGGCTGGCAATCCTGCACTCCAGCAATATTTACTATAGCCATCACTTGGAAGCAATGAAAATGTCCATCATCAGAGGAAGGAACCAAGAAGAAGTGGTCCATGTACACAATGGAATATTTCTCCAATAAAAACTATAAATTAAATTTAAAAAACAAACAAAAGGAAGGAGATATCAGCTTCTGTGGGTTTACCCGGGCACATTCCACTCTAATTTATCAGCGAGGAACACCGCTGGCCGGGAGGTCTGTTTCCCTAGTTACCAGAGTGGGGATCGTAGAAAGGATGCCGCCCTCTGGCCGTTACCTGCAAAAGCAGCTGTAAAGCCTGTGCTAATGGTCACTTCATATGAACAAGTACTGCAGGGCTGTAAGTGAAACCTGCCCTCAAAATGTCTTGAGGGAAGTAATGGCCAAAACATTTTAAAATGTGACACATACTTGAAGCAAACACTTTGAAGAACTAAGCTGTAATCACAGTTTGAAAAATAAAACGGACATGCCTTACAGGCCAATTTCAACGGAATATGACACACATGCAGATTCAACCACAAATTGGTATCAGCTCACACCAGTCAGAATCGCCATCAGCAAGAAATCTATAAACAGTAAATGCTGAAGGTGTTGTGGAGAAATGCATACCGTGAACTTTAAGAGGGACATAACCTGGAAAGAGCCACTAATGAGAACAGAATGGAGGGGCCTTTAAAAGGTAAACATTGAGCTCCCGTATGATCCAGCCGGCCCATTCCTGGACCTATAACCTAGGAAGACAGAATTGGAAAGACACAGGCAGACAAATGTGCACTGCACAGTATTACAATAGCCAAGATATGGAAGTAACCAAAAAGTCCACCAACAGATGGGTGGACCAGGAAGAACTGCTACATGTCGAGATGGAATATTAGTTAGCGAAAGAATGAAACAGTGCCATTTGCAGCACCATAGGTGAGTCTAGAAGTAATCACGCAACTTGTGGTAAGTGAGAAAGCGAAAGACACAGGTCCTATCATATCACTTATAGGTGTTACCTAAAATTCGATACCAATGAAGATATTTCCACAGAGAAGGGCAATCACAGGTTCATTAAACTTATGGTTCACCAAATGGAAAGGTGTGAGGAGTAGATACATTACGACATTGGGGTTAACAGAGATATACAAACACATGTGAAATATATAATCACCAAATACCTACGGAATACCAAGAGAGGACTACTCAATATTCTCTCATAATCTACATGGAAAAAGGATCCGACGAATAATAGATACATGTATATTTGTGAAAGAACCACATCTTGCACACCTAGAATAAACAAAACGTTGTAATCAAATTTGCTGTGATAAAAAATAAAAAAGAGTTAAAAATACGCATAAGAAGTAATGAGCCATAAACATAAAGGGCTTTTTCCTGGCACATTCCATTCTAATTTACAACCTACAACACGACTTCCATTAAGGCTCTGTTGCCCTAGTAACCAGATTTGGTAAAGGAGAAATGCTGCCGCCTTGCGGCCGTTTCCCACAAGAGCGGCTTTAAACCCACAGCTAATGGTCACTGAACATTCACAAGGACTTGGGGCAGTAAAGGACACCTGCCCTCCAAAATTGTGCTGAGGTGGGGAATGAACAAAAAAATTCAAAACAGGCAAATCTTTCAGGAAGATAGTATGAGGTGGTAAGTTTTACTCACTCTCTTTAAAGAAAAGGAAAATGGATAAAAGCTCAACCTCAGGAAGTATTAGACTCATGCAATCTAATCTACAAAAAGGTTTCAACTCTCCCCAGTCGACTGACCATCAGCAAAAGGTCTACAAACAATAAAGGCTGCAGGCGTTTTAGAGAACTCTGTACCCTCTACTTGCTGGTGAGATGTGAAAGGGTAACAGCCAATAATGAGAACAGAAAGGAGCTGCGTTGAAAAGGAAAAATTGAGGTACCATTCAATCCAGCAGGTGAACCACTGGGTCTGTCACCTGAGAAGACCAGAATCGAGAAGACACAGGCTGCAAAAGCTGCACTGCAGCCTTATTCACAATAGCCAAGACAGTGAAGCTACCAAAATGTCCATCAACAGGTGAATGGATAAAAAGTAGTGGTCCATGTACACGATGGAATCTTAGCCATGGAAAACAATGAAACACTGCTCTTTGAGGCACCACAGATGAGCCTGGAGATAATCACAAGACATGAGGTAAGTCGGAAAGCAAAAGACCTCTATCCTATGATATCACTTATAGGCGTTATCTAATAACTGACACAAATGAACCTATTTCCACAGAGAAAGACACTCACAGACTTAGAAAACAAACTATGCTCATCTAAAAGGAAAGGTGGGGGGGAATGGATCAATTAACATCAGTGTTACTATATGGATACAAATTCATATCATATACGTATATCAAAAAGACCGACCCTATAGCAAGGGAGGTCTACGGAACACTCTGTAATATTTTACCTGGGAAGAGGATCTGTACATGCATAGACATATATAATGTACAAATGAACCAGATATTGTAAACCTAGGACAAATAATATTCTAATCTATACCCCAATTAAAAAATTTAAAAAACAAGAAGTAATGAGACATACACTAATGGGGGTTTCTCCTAGCACATTCCATTCTAATTTACAACCTAGGAACACGACTTCCAGAAAGACTCTGCTGCCCTCGTACCCAGATTTGACAACGGAGAAATGCTGCCTCCTTGTGGCCGTTTCCCTTAACAGCAGCTTTAAACCCATTGCTAAAGGTCCCTAAATATTCACCAACGTTGCAGTTCTGTAAATGACACCTGCCCTCCAAAAAAGGCCTGGGGTCGAAAATCGAGTAATAAATTCAAAAGAGGGCAACCTTCCAAGAAGACAAATTCAAGACGTATATGGTACTCATACTTTTTTCTGTTTTTTTTTTCACAGAAAGGAAAAGGCGTGGGAAAATGTTGAATTTTAGGAATTTTTAAAGACATGCAAACCCAAATTAGAAAAACCTATCAGCTCACAGCAGTCAGAATGGCCATTAGCGAAAACGGTGCAAACAATAAATGCTGAAGGGATTGTGGAGAAATGCGTACCCTCGGTTCTAAGGGCCATGTGGTAAGAGCCACTAATGAAAACACAATGGAGGTGCTTTGAAAAGGGAAACATTGAGCTACCAGTCCATCAATCACACCCACTGCTGGGCCTATCTCCTGAGAAAATGAGAATCAAAAAGTCACAGGCTGGCAATCCTGCACTCCAGCAATATTTACTATAGCCATCACTTGGAAGCAATGAAAATGTCCATCATCAGAGGAAGGAACCAAGAAGAAGTGGTCCATGTACACAATGGAATATTTCTCCAATAAAAACTATAAATTAAATTTAAAAAACAAACAAAAGGAAGGAGATATCAGCTTCTGTGGGTTTACCCGGGCACATTCCACTCTAATTTATCAGCGAGGAACACCGCTGGCCGGGAGGTCTGTTTCCCTAGTTACCAGAGTGGGGATCGTAGAAAGGATGCCGCCCTCTGGCCGTTACCTGCAAAAGCAGCTGTAAAGCCTGTGCTAATGGTCACTTCATATGAACAAGTACTGCAGGGCTGTAAGTGAAACCTGCCCTCAAAATGTCTTGAGGGAAGTAATGGCCAAAACATTTTAAAATGTGACACATACTTGAAGCAAACACTTTGAAGAACTAAGCTGTAATCACAGTTTGAAAAATAAAACGGACATGCCTTACAGGCCAATTTCAACGGAATATGACACACATGCAGATTCAACCACAAATTGGTATCAGCTCACACCAGTCAGAATCGCCATCAGCAAGAAATCTATAAACAGTAAATGCTGAAGGTGTTGTGGAGAAATGCATACCGTGAACTTTAAGAGGGACATAACCTGGAAAGAGCCACTAATGAGAACAGAATGGAGGGGCCTTTAAAAGGTAAACATTGAGCTCCCGTATGATCCAGCCGGCCCATTCCTGGACCTATAACCTAGGAAGACAGAATTGGAAAGACACAGGCAGACAAATGTGCACTGCACAGTATTACAATAGCCAAGATATGGAAGTAACCAAAAAGTCCACCAACAGATGGGTGGACCAGGAAGAACTGCTACATGTCGAGATGGAATATTAGTTAGCGAAAGAATGAAACAGTGCCATTTGCAGCACCATAGGTGAGTCTAGAAGTAATCACGCAACTTGTGGTAAGTGAGAAAGCGAAAGACACAGGTCCTATCATATCACTTATAGGTGTTACCTAAAATTCGATACCAATGAAGATATTTCCACAGAGAAGGGCAATCACAGGTTCATTAAACTTATGGTTCACCAAATGGAAAGGTGTGAGGAGTAGATACATTA
Source organism: Eubalaena glacialis (assembly GCF_028564815.1). Lineage (NCBI taxonomy): Eukaryota > Metazoa > Chordata > Mammalia > Artiodactyla > Balaenidae > Eubalaena > Eubalaena glacialis. The sequence continues at coordinate 133,655,314 of NC_083720.1, read as the reverse complement.
CGACATTGGGGTTAACAGAGATATACAAACACATGTGAAATATATAATCACCAAATACCTACGGAATACCAAGAGAGGACTACTCAATATTCTCTCATAATCTACATGGAAAAAGGATCCGACGAATAATAGATACATGTATATTTGTGAAAGAACCACATCTTGCACACCTAGAATAAACAAAACGTTGTAATCAAATTTGCTGTGATAAAAAATAAAAAAGAGTTAAAAATACGCATAAGAAGTAATGAGCCATAAACATAAAGGGCTTTTTCCTGGCACATTCCATTCTAATTTACAACCTACAACACGACTTCCATTAAGGCTCTGTTGCCCTAGTAACCAGATTTGGTAAAGGAGAAATGCTGCCGCCTTGCGGCCGTTTCCCACAAGAGCGGCTTTAAACCCACAGCTAATGGTCACTGAACATTCACAAGGACTTGGGGCAGTAAAGGACACCTGCCCTCCAAAATTGTGCTGAGGTGGGGAATGAACAAAAAAATTCAAAACAGGCAAATCTTTCAGGAAGATAGTATGAGGTGGTAAGTTTTACTCACTCTCTTTAAAGAAAAGGAAAATGGATAAAAGCTCAACCTCAGGAAGTATTAGACTCATGCAATCTAATCTACAAAAAGGTTTCAACTCTCCCCAGTCGACTGACCATCAGCAAAAGGTCTACAAACAATAAAGGCTGCAGGCGCTTTAGAGAACTCTGTACCCTCTACTTGCTGGTGAGATGTGAAAGGGTAACAGCCAATAATGAGAACAGAAAGGAGCTGCGTTGAAAAGGAAAAATTGAGGTACCATTCAATCCAGCAGGTGAACCACTGGGTCTGTCACCTGAGAAGACCAGAATCGAGAAGACACAGGCTGCAAAAGCTGCACTGCAGCCTTATTCACAATAGCCAAGACAGTGAAGCTACCAAAATGTCCATCAACAGGTGAATGGATAAAAAGTAGTGGTCCATGTACACGATGGAATCTTAGCCATGGAAAACAATGAAACACTGCTCTTTGAGGCACCACAGATGAGCCTGGAGATAATCACAAGACATGAGGTAAGTCGGAAAGCAAAAGACCTCTATCCTATGATATCACTTATAGGCGTTATCTAATAACTGACACAAATGAACCTATTTCCACAGAGAAAGACACTCACAGACTTAGAAAACAAACTATGCTCATCTAAAAGGAAAGGTGGGGGGGAATGGATCAATTAACATCAGTGTTACTATATGGATACAAATTCATATCATATACGTATATCAAAAAGACCGACCCTATAGCAAGGGAGGTCTACGGAACACTCTGTAATATTTTACCTGGGAAGAGGATCTGTACATGCATAGACATATATAATGTACAAATGAACCAGATATTGTAAACCTAGGACAAATAATATTCTAATCTATACCCCAATTAAAAAATTTTAAAAAAAAGAAGTAATGAGACATACACTAATGGGGGTTTCTCCTAGCACATTCCATTCTAATTTACAACCTAGGAACACGACTTCCAGAAAGACTCTGCTGCCCTAGTACCCAGATTTGACAACGGAGAAATGCTGCCTCCTTGTGGCCGTTTCCCTTAACAGCAGCTTTAAACCCATTGCTAAAGGTCCCTAAATATTCACCAACGTTGCAGTTCTGTAAATGACACCTGCCCTCCAAAAAAGGCCTGGGGTCGAAAATCGAGTAATAAATTCAAAAGAGGGCAACCTTCCAAGAAGACAAATTCAAGACGTATATGGTACTCATACTTTTTTCTGTTTTTTTTTTCACAGAAAGGAAAAGGCGTGGGAAAATGTTGAATTTTAGGAATTTTTAAAGACATGCAAACCCAAATTAGAAAAACCTATCAGCTCACAGCAGTCAGAATGGCCATTAGCGAAAACGGTGCAAACAATAAATGCTGAAGGGATTGTGGAGAAATGCGTACCCTCGGTTCTAAGGGCCATGTGGTAAGAGCCACTAATGAAAACACAATGGAGGTGCTTTGAAAAGGGAAACATTGAGCTACCAGTCCATCAATCACACCCACTGCTGGGCCTATCTCCTGAGAAAATGAGAATCAAAAAGTCACAGGCTGGCAATCCTGCACTCCAGCAATATTTACTATAGCCATCACTTGGAAGCAATGAAAATGTCCATCATCAGAGGAAGGAACCAAGAAGAAGTGGTCCATGTACACAATGGAATATTTCTCCAATAAAAACTATAAATTAAATTTAAAAAACAAACAAAAGGAAGGAGATATCAGCTTCTGTGGGTTTACCCGGGCACATTCCACTCTAATTTATCAGCGAGGAACACCGCTGGCCGGGAGGTCTGTTTCCCTAGTTACCAGAGTGGGGATCGTAGAAAGGATGCCGCCCTCTGGCCGTTACCTGCAAAAGCAGCTGTAAAGCCTGTGCTAATGGTCACTTCATATGAACAAGTACTGCAGGGCTGTAAGTGAAACCTGCCCTCAAAATGTCTTGAGGGAAGTAATGGCCAAAACATTTTAAAATGTGACACATACTTGAAGCAAACACTTTGAAGAACTAAGCTGTAATCACAGTTTGAAAAATAAAACGGACATGCCTTACAGGCCAATTTCAACGGAATATGACACACATGCAGATTCAACCACAAATTGGTATCAGCTCACACCAGTCAGAATCGCCATCAGCAAGAAATCTATAAACAGTAAATGCTGAAGGTGTTGTGGAGAAATGCATACCGTGAACTTTAAGAGGGACATAACCTGGAAAGAGCCACTAATGAGAACAGAATGGAGGGGCCTTTAAAAGGTAAACATTGAGCTCCCGTATGATCCAGCCGGCCCATTCCTGGACCTATAACCTAGGAAGACAGAATTGGAAAGACACAGGCAGACAAATGTGCACTGCACAGTATTACAATAGCCAAGATATGGAAGTAACCAAAAAGTCCACCAACAGATGGGTGGACCAGGAAGAACTGCTACATGTCGAGATGGAATATTAGTTAGCGAAAGAATGAAACAGTGCCATTTGCAGCACCATAGGTGAGTCTAGAAGTAATCACGCAACTTGTGGTAAGTGAGAAAGCGAAAGACACAGGTCCTATCATATCACTTATAGGTGTTACCTAAAATTCGATACCAATGAAGATATTTCCACAGAGAAGGGCAATCACAGGTTCATTAAACTTATGGTTCACCAAATGGAAAGGTGTGAGGAGTAGATACATTACGACATTGGGGTTAACAGAGATATACAAACACATGTGAAATATATAATCACCAAATACCTACGGAATACCAAGAGAGGACTACTCAATATTCTCTCATAATCTACATGGAAAAAGGATCCGACGAATAATAGATACATGTATATTTGTGAAAGAACCACATCTTGCACACCTAGAATAAACAAAACGTTGTAATCAAATTTGCTGTGATAAAAAATAAAAAAGAGTTAAAAATACGCATAAGAAGTAATGAGCCATAAACATAAAGGGCTTTTTCCTGGCACATTCCATTCTAATTTACAACCTACAACACGACTTCCATTAAGGCTCTGTTGCCCTAGTAACCAGATTTGGTAAAGGAGAAATGCTGCCGCCTTGCGGCCGTTTCCCACAAGAGCGGCTTTAAACCCACAGCTAATGGTCACTGAACATTCACAAGGACTTGGGGCAGTAAAGGACACCTGCCCTCCAAAATTGTGCTGAGGTGGGGAATGAACAAAAAAATTCAAAACAGGCAAATCTTTCAGGAAGATAGTATGAGGTGGTAAGTTTTACTCACTCTCTTTAAAGAAAAGGAAAATGGATAAAAGCTCAACCTCAGGAAGTATTAGACTCATGCAATCTAATCTACAAAAAGGTTTCAACTCTCCCCAGTCGACTGACCATCAGCAAAAGGTCTACAAACAATAAAGGCTGCAGGCGCTTTAGAGAACTCTGTACCCTCTACTTGCTGGTGAGATGTGAAAGGGTAACAGCCAATAATGAGAACAGAAAGGAGCTGCGTTGAAAAGGAAAAATTGAGGTACCATTCAATCCAGCAGGTGAACCACTGGGTCTGTCACCTGAGAAGACCAGAATCGAGAAGACACAGGCTGCAAAAGCTGCACTGCAGCCTTATTCACAATAGCCAAGACAGTGAAGCTACCAAAATGTCCATCAACAGGTGAATGGATAAAAAGTAGTGGTCCATGTACACGATGGAATCTTAGCCATGGAAAACAATGAAACACTGCTCTTTGAGGCACCACAGATGAGCCTGGAGATAATCACAAGACATGAGGTAAGTCGGAAAGCAAAAGACCTCTATCCTATGATATCACTTATAGGCGTTATCTAATAACTGACACAAATGAACCTATTTCCACAGAGAAAGACACTCACAGACTTAGAAAACAAACTATGCTCATCTAAAAGGAAAGGTGGGGGGGAATGGATCAATTAACATCAGTGTTACTATATGGATACAAATTCATATCATATACGTATATCAAAAAGACCGACCCTATAGCAAGGGAGGTCTACGGAACACTCTGTAATATTTTACCTGGGAAGAGGATCTGTACATGCATAGACATATATAATGTACAAATGAACCAGATATTGTAAACCTAGGACAAATAATATTCTAATCTATACCCCAATTAAAAAATTTAAAAAAAAAGAAGTAATGAGACATACACTAATGGGGGTTTCTCCTAGCACATTCCATTCTAATTTACAACCTAGGAACACGACTTCCAGAAAGACTCTGCTGCCCTAGTACCCAGATTTGACAACGGAGAAATGCTGCCTCCTTGTGGCCGTTTCCCTTAACAGCAGCTTTAAACCCATTGCTAAAGGTCCCTAAATATTCACCAACGTTGCAGTTCTGTAAATGACACCTGCCCTCCAAAAAAGGCCTGGGGTCGAAAATCGAGTAATAAATTCAAAAGAGGGCAACCTTCCAAGAAGACAAATTCAAGACGTATATGGTACTCATACTTTTTTCTGTTTTTTTTTTCACAGAAAGGAAAAGGCGTGGGAAAATGTTGAATTTTAGGAATTTTTAAAGACATGCAAACCCAAATTAGAAAAACCTATCAGCTCACAGCAGTCAGAATGGCCATTAGCGAAAACGGTGCAAACAATAAATGCTGAAGGGATTGTGGAGAAATGCGTACCCTCGGTTCTAAGGGCCATGTGGTAAGAGCCACTAATGAAAACACAATGGAGGTGCTTTGAAAAGGGAAACATTGAGCTACCAGTCCATCAATCACACCCACTGCTGGGCCTATCTCCTGAGAAAATGAGAATCAAAAAGTCACAGGCTGGCAATCCTGCACTCCAGCAATATTTACTATAGCCATCACTTGGAAGCAATGAAAATGTCCATCATCAGAGGAAGGAACCAAGAAGAAGTGGTCCATGTACACAATGGAATATTTCTCCAATAAAAACTATAAATTAAATTTAAAAAACAAACAAAAGGAAGGAGATATCAGCTTCTGTGGGTTTACCCGGGCACATTCCACTCTAATTTATCAGCGAGGAACACCGCTGGCCGGGAGGTCTGTTTCCCTAGTTACCAGAGTGGGGATCGTAGAAAGGATGCCGCCCTCTGGCCGTTACCTGCAAAAGCAGCTGTAAAGCCTGTGCTAATGGTCACTTCATATGAACAAGTACTGCAGGGCTGTAAGTGAAACCTGCCCTCAAAATGTCTTGAGGGAAGTAATGGCCAAAACATTTTAAAATGTGACACATACTTGAAGCAAACACTTTGAAGAACTAAGCTGTAATCACAGTTTGAAAAATAAAACGGACATGCCTTACAGGCCAATTTCAACGGAATATGACACACATGCAGATTCAACCACAAATTGGTATCAGCTCACACCAGTCAGAATCGCCATCAGCAAGAAATCTATAAACAGTAAATGCTGAAGGTGTTGTGGAGAAATGCATACCGTGAACTTTAAGAGGGACATAACCTGGAAAGAGCCACTAATGAGAACAGAATGGAGGGGCCTTTAAAAGGTAAACATTGAGCTCCCGTATGATCCAGCCGGCCCATTCCTGGACCTATAACCTAGGAAGACAGAATTGGAAAGACACAGGCAGACAAATGTGCACTGCACAGTATTACAATAGCCAAGATATGGAAGTAACCAAAAAGTCCACCAACAGATGGGTGGACCAGGAAGAACTGCTACATGTCGAGATGGAATATTAGTTAGCGAAAGAATGAAACAGTGCCATTTGCAGCACCATAGGTGAGTCTAGAAGTAATCACGCAACTTGTGGTAAGTGAGAAAGCGAAAGACACAGGTCCTATCATATCACTTATAGGTGTTACCTAAAATTCGATACCAGTGAAGATATTTCCACAGAGAAGGGCAATCACAGGTTCATTAAACTTATGGTTCACCAAATGGAAAGGTGTGAGGAGTAGATACATTACGACATTGGGGTTAACAGAGATATACAAACACATGTGAAATATATAATCACCAAATACCTACGGAATACCAAGAGAGGACTACTCAATATTCTCTCATAATCTACATGGAAAAAGGATCCGACGAATAATAGATACATGTATATTTGTGAAAGAACCACATCTTGCACACCTAGAATAAACAAAACGTTGTAATCAAATTTGCTGTGATAAAAAATAAAAAAGAGTTAAAAATACGCATAAGAAGTAATGAGCCATAAACATAAAGGGCTTTTTCCTGGCACATTCCATTCTAATTTACAACCTACAACACGACTTCCATTAAGGCTCTGTTGCCCTAGTAACCAGATTTGGTAAAGGAGAAATGCTGCCGCCTTGCGGCCGTTTCCCACAAGAGCGGCTTTAAACCCACAGCTAATGGTCACTGAACATTCACAAGGACTTGGGGCAGTAAAGGACACCTGCCCTCCAAAATTGTGCTGAGGTGGGGAATGAACAAAAAAATTCAAAACAGGCAAATCTTTCAGGAAGATAGTATGAGGTGGTAAGTTTTACTCACTCTCTTTAAAGAAAAGGAAAATGGATAAAAGCTCAACCTCAGGAAGTATTAGACTCATGCAATCTAATCTACAAAAAGGTTTCAACTCTCCCCAGTCGACTGACCATCAGCAAAAGGTCTACAAACAATAAAGGCTGCAGGCGCTTTAGAGAACTCTGTACCCTCTACTTGCTGGTGAGATGTGAAAGGGTAACAGCCAATAATGAGAACAGAAAGGAGCTGCGTTGAAAAGGAAAAATTGAGGTACCATTCAATCCAGCAGGTGAACCACTGGGTCTGTCACCTGAGAAGACCAGCATCGAGAAGACACAGGCTGCAAAAGCTGCACTGCAGCCTTATTCACAATAGCCAAGACAGTGAAGCTACCAAAATGTCCATCAACAGGTGAATGGATAAAAAGTAGTGGTCCATGTACACGATGGAATCTTAGCCATGGAAAACAATGAAACACTGCTCTTTGAGGCACCACAGATGAGCCTGGAGATAATCACAAGACATGAGGTAAGTCGGAAAGCAAAAGACCTCTATCCTATGATATCACTTATAGGCGTTATCTAATAACTGACACAAATGAACCTATTTCCACAGAGAAAGACACTCACAGACTTAGAAAACAAACTATGCTCATCTAAAAGGAAAGGTGGGGGGGAATGGATCAATTAACATCAGTGTTACTATATGGATACAAATTCATATCATATACGTATATCAAAAAGACCGACCCTATAGCAAGGGAGGTCTACGGAACACTCTGTAATATTTTACCTGGGAAGAGGATCTGTACATGCATAGACATATATAATGTACAAATGAACCAGATATTGTAAACCTAGGACAAATAATATTCTAATCTATACCCCAATTAAAAAATTTAAAAAAAAAGAAGTAATGAGACATACACTAATGGGGGTTTCTCCTAGCACATTCCATTCTAATTTACAACCTAGGAACACGACTTCCAGAAAGACTCTGCTGCCCTAGTACCCAGATTTGACAACGGAGAAATGCTGCCTCCTTGTGGCCGTTTCCCTTAACAGCAGCTTTAAACCCATTGCTAAAGGTCCCTAAATATTCACCAACGTTGCAGTTCTGTAAATGACACCTGCCCTCCAAAAAAGGCCTGGGGTCGAAAATCGAGTAATAAATTCAAAAGAGGGCAACCTTCCAAGAAGACAAATTCAAGACGTATATGGTACTCATACCTTTTTCTGTTTTTTTTTCACAGAAAGGAAAAGGCGTGGGAAAATGTTGAATTTTAGGAATTTTTAAAGACATGCAAACCCAAATTAGAAAAACCTATCAGCTCACAGCAGTCAGAATGGCCATTAGCGAAAACGGTGCAAACAATAAATGCTGAAGGGATTGTGGAGAAATGCGTACCCTCGGTTCTAAGGGCCATGTGGTAAGAGCCACTAATGAAAACACAATGGAGGTGCTTTGAAAAGGGAAACATTGAGCTACCAGTCCATCAATCACACCCACTGCTGGGCCTATCTCCTGAGAAAATGAGAATCAAAAAGTCACAGGCTGGCAATCCTGCACTCCAGCAATATTTACTATAGCCATCACTTGGAAGCAATGAAAATGTCCATCATCAGAGGAAGGAACCAAGAAGAAGTGGTCCATGTACACAATGGAATATTTCTCCAATAAAAACTGTAAATTAAATTTAAAAAACAAACAAAAGGAAGGAGATATCAGCTTCTGTGGGTTTACCCGGGCACATTCCACTCTAATTTATCAGCGAGGAACACCGCTGGCCGGGAGGTCTGTTTCCCTAGTTACCAGAGTGGGGATCGTAGAAAGGATGCCGCCCTCTGGCCGTTACCTGCAAAAGCAGCTGTAAAGCCTGTGCTAATGGTCACTTCATATGAACAAGTACTGCAGGGCTGTAAGTGAAACCTGCCCTCAAAATGTCTTGAGGGAAGTAATGGCCAAAACATTTTAAAATGTGACACATACTTGAAGCAAACACTTTGAAGAACTAAGCTGTAATCACAGTTTGAAAAATAAAACGGACATGCCTTACAGGCCAATTTCAACGGAATATGACACACATGCAGATTCAACCACAAATTGGTATCAGCTCACACCAGTCAGAATCGCCATCAGCAAGAAATCTATAAACAGTAAATGCTGAAGGTGTTGTGGAGAAATGCATACCGTGAACTTTAAGAGGGACATAACCTGGAAAGAGCCACTAATGAGAACAGAATGGAGGGGCCTTTAAAAGGTAAACATTGAGCTCCCGTATGATCCAGCCGGCCCATTCCTGGACCTATAACCTAGGAAGACAGAATTGGAAAGACACAGGCAGACAAATGTGCACTGCACAGTATTACAATAGCCAAGATATGGAAGTAACCAAAAAGTCCACCAACAGATGGGTGGACCAGGAAGAACTGCTACATGTCGAGATGGAATATTAGTTAGCGAAAGAATGAAACAGTGCCATTTGCAGCACCATAGGTGAGTCTAGAAGTAATCACGCAACTTGTGGTAAGTGAGAAAGCGAAAGACACAGGTCCTATCATATCACTTATAGGTGTTACCTAAAATTCGATACCAATGAAGATATTTCCACAGAGAAGGGCAATCACAGGTTCATTAAACTTATGGTTCACCAAATGGAAAGGTGTGAGGAGTAGATACATTACGACATTGGGGTTAACAGAGATATACAAACACATGTGAAATATATAATCACCAAATACCTACGGAATACCAAGAGAGGACTACTCAATATTCTGTCATAATCTACATGGAAAAAGGATCCGACGAATAATAGATACATGTATATTTGTGAAAGAACCACATCTTGCACACCTAGAATAAACAAAACGTTGTAATCAAATTTGCTGTGATAAAAAATAAAAAAGAGTTAAAAATACGCATAAGAAGTAATGAGCCATAACCATGAAGGGCTTTTTCCCGGCACATTCCATTCTAATTTACAACCTACAACACGACTTCCATTAAGGCTCTGTTGCCCTAGTAACCAGATTTGGTAAAGGAGAAATGCTGCCGCCTTGCGGCCGTTTCCCACAAGAGCGGCTTTAAACCCACAGCTAATGGTCACTGAACATTCACAAGGACTTGGGGCAGTAAAGGACACCTGCCCTCCAAAATTGTGCTGAGGTGGGGAATGAACAAAAAAATTCAAAACAGGCAAATCTTTCAGGAAGATAGTATGAGGTGGTAAGTTTTACTCACTCTCTTTAAAGAAAAGGAAAATGGATAAAAGCTCAACCTCAGGAAGTATTAGACTCATGCAATCTAATCTACAAAAAGGTTTCAACTCTCCCCAGTCGACTGACCATCAGCAAAAGGTCTACAAACAATAAAGGCTGCAGGCGTTTTAGAGAACTCTGTACCCTCTACTTGCTGGTGAGATGTGAAAGGGTAACAGCCAATAATGAGAACAGAAAGGAGCTGCGTTGAAAAGTAAAAATTGAGGTACCATTCAATCCAGCAGGTGAACCACTGGGTCTGTCACCTGAGAAGACCAGCATCGAGAAGACACAGGCTGCAAAAGCTGCACTGCAGCCTTATTCACAATAGCCAAGACAGTGAAGCTACCAAAATGTCCATCAACAGGTGAATGGATAAAAAGTAGTGGTCCATGTACACGATGGAATCTTAGCCATGGAAAACAATGAAACACTGCTCTTTGAGGCACCACAGATGAGCCTGGAGATAATCACAAGACATGAGGTAAGTCGGAAAGCAAAAGACCTCTATCCTATGATATCACTTATAGGCGTTATCTAATAACTGACACAAATGAACCTATTTCCACAGAGAAAGACACTCACAGACTTAGAAAACAAACTATGCTCATCTAAAAGGAAAGGTGGGGGGGAATGGATCAATTAACATCAGTGTTACTATATGGATACAAATTCATATCATATACGTATATCAAAAAGACCGACCCTATAGCAAGGGAGGTCTACGGAACACTCTGTAATATTTTACCTGGGAAGAGGATCTGTACATGCATAGACATATATAATGTACAAATGAACCAGATATTGTAAACCTAGGACAAATAATATTCTAATCTATACCCCAATTAAAAAATTTAAAAAAAAAGAAGTAATGAGACATACACTAATGGGGGTTTCTCCTAGCACATTCCATTCTAATTTACAACCTAGGAACACGACTTCCAGAAAGACTCTGCTGCCCTAGTACCCAGATTTGACAACGGAGAAATGCTGCCTCCTTGTGGCCGTTTCCCTTAACAGCAGCTTTAAACCCATTGCTAAAGGTCCCTAAATATTCACCAACGTTGCAGTTCTGTAAATGACACCTGCCCTCCAAAAAAGGCCTGGGGTCGAAAATCGAGTAATAAATTCAAAAGAGGGCAACCTTCCAAGAAGACAAATTCAAGACGTATATGGTACTCATACTTTTTTCTGTTTTTTTTTCACAGAAAGGAAAAGGCGTGGGAAAATGTTGAATTTTAGGAATTTTTAAAGACATGCAAACCCAAATTAGAAAAACCTATCAGCTCACAGCAGTCAGAATGGCCATTAGCGAAAACGGTGCAAACAATAAATGCTGAAGGGATTGTGGAGAAATGCGTACCCTCGGTTCTAAGGGCCATGTGGTAAGAGCCACTAATGAAAACACAATGGAGGTGCTTTGAAAAGGGAAACATTGAGCTACCAGTCCATCAATCACACCCACTGCTGGGCCTATCTCCTGAGAAAATGAGAATCAAAAAGTCACAGGCTGGCAATCCTGCACTCCAGCAATATTTACTATAGCCATCACTTGGAAGCAATGAAAATGTCCATCATCAGAGGAAGGAACCAAGAAGAAGTGGTCCATGTACACAATGGAATATTTCTCCAATAAAAACTATAAATTAAATTTAAAAAACAAACAAAAGGAAGGAGATATCAGCTTCTGTGGGTTTAGCCGGGCACATTCCACTCTAATTTATCAGCGAGGAACACCGCTGGCCGGGAGGTCTGTTTCCCTAGTTACCAGAGTGGGGATCGTAGAAAGGATGCCGCCCTCTGGCCGTTACCTGCAAAAGCAGCTGTAAAGCCTGTGCTAATGGTCACTTCATATGAACAAGTACTGCAGGGCTGTAAGTGAAACCTGCCCTCAAAATGTCTTGAGGGAAGTAATGGCCAAAACATTTTAAAATGTGACACATACTTGAAGCAAACACTTTGAAGAACTAAGCTGTAATCACAGTTTGAAAAATAAAACGGACATGCCTTACAGGCCAATTTCAACGGAATATGACACACATGCAGATTCAACCACAAATTGGTATCAGCTCACACCAGTCAGAATCGCCATCAGCAAGAAATCTATAAACAGTAAATGCTGAAGGTGTTGTGGAGAAATGCATACCGTGAACTTTAAGAGGGACATAACCTGGAAAGAGCCACTAATGAGAACAGAATGGAGGGGCCTTTAAAAGGTAAACATTGAGCTCCCGTATGATCCAGCCGGCCCATTCCTGGACCTATAACCTAGGAAGACAGAATTGGAAAGACACAGGCAGACAAATGTGCACTGCACAGTATTACAATAGCCAAGATATGGAAGTAACCAAAAAGTCCACCAACAGATGGGTGGACCAGGAAGAACTGCTACATGTCGAGATGGAATATTAGTTAGCGAAAGAATGAAACAGTGCCATTTGCAGCACCATAGGTGAGTCTAGAAGTAATCACGCAACTTGTGGTAAGTGAGAAAGCGAAAGACACAGGTCCTATCATATCACTTATAGGTGTTACCTAAAATTCGATACCAATGAAGATATTTCCACAGAGAAGGGCAATCACAGGTTCATTAAACTTATGGTTCACCAAATGGAAAGGTGTGAGGAGTAGATACATTACGACATTGGGGTTAACAGAGATATACAAACACATGTGAAATATATAATCACCAAATACCTACGGAATACCAAGAGAGGACTACTCAATATTCTCTCATAATCTACATGGAAAAAGGATCCGACGAATAATAGATACACGTATATTTGTGAAAGAACCACATCTTGCACACCTAGAATAAACAAAACGTTGTAATCAAATTTGCTGTGATAAAAAATAAAAAAGAGTTAAAAATACGCATAAGAAGTAATGAGCCATAACCATGAAGGGCTTTTTCCCGGCACATTCCATTCTAATTTACAACCTACAACACGACTTCCATTAAGGCTCTGTTGCCCTAGTAACCAGATTTGGTAAAGGAGAAATGCTGCCGCCTTGCGGCCGTTTCCCACAAGAGCGGCTTTAAACCCACAGCTAATGGTCACTGAACATTCACAAGGACTTGGGGCAGTAAAGGACACCTGCCCTCCAAAATTGTGCTGAGGTGGGGAATGAACAAAAAAATTCAAAACAGGCAAATCTTTCAGGAAGATAGTATGAGGTGGTAAGTTTTACTCACTCTCTTTAAAGAAAAGGAAAATGGATAAAAGCTCAACCTCAGGAAGTATTAGACTCATGCAATCTAATCTACAAAAAGGTTTCAACTCTCCCCAGTCGACTGACCATCAGCAAAAGGTCTACAAACAATAAAGGCTGCAGGCGTTTTAGAGAACTCTGTACCCTCTACTTGCTGGTGAGATGTGAAAGGGTAACAGCCAATAATGAGAACAGAAAGGAGCTGCGTTGAAAAGGAAAAATTGAGGTACCATTCAATCCAGCAGGTGAACCACTGGGTCTGTCACCTGAGAAGACCAGAATCGAGAAGACACAGGCTGCAAAAGCTGCACTGCAGCCTTATTCACAATAGCCAAGACAGTGAAGCTACCAAAATGTCCATCAACAGGTGAATGGATAAAAAGTAGTGGTCCATGTACACGATGGAATCTTAGCCATGGAAAACAATGAAACACTGCTCTTTGAGGCACCACAGATGAGCCTGGAGATAATCACAAGACATGAGGTAAGTCGGAAAGCAAAAGACCTCTATCCTATGATATCACTTATAGGCGTTATCTAATAACTGACACAAATGAACCTATTTCCACAGAGAAAGACACTCACAGACTTAGAAAACAAACTATGCTCATCTAAAAGGAAAGGTGGGGGGGAATGGATCAATTAACATCAGTGTTACTATATGGATACAAATTCATATCATATACGTATATCAAAAAGACCGACCCTATAGCAAGGGAGGTCTACGGAACACTCTGTAATATTTTACCTGGGAAGAGGATCTGTACATGCATAGACATATATAATGTACAAATGAACCAGATATTGTAAACCTAGGACAAATAATATTCTAATCTATACCCCAATTAAAAAATTTAAAAAACAAGAAGTAATGAGACATACACTAATGGGGGTTTCTCCTAGCACATTCCATTCTAATTTACAACCTAGGAACACGACTTCCAGAAAGACTCTGCTGCCCTAGTACCCAGATTTGACAACGGAGAAATGCTGCCTCCTTGTGGCCGTTTCCCTTAACAGCAGCTTTAAACCCATTGCTAAAGGTCCCTAAATATTCACCAACGTTGCAGTTCTGTAAATGACACCTGCCCTCCAAAAAAGGCCTGGGGTCGAAAATCGAGTAATAAATTCAAAAGAGGGCAACCTTCCAAGAAGACAAATTCAAGACGTATATGGTACTCATACTTTTTTCTGTTTTTTTTTCACAGAAAGGAAAAGGCGTGGGAAAATGTTGAATTTTAGGAATTTTTAAAGACATGCAAACCCAAATTAGAAAAACCTATCAGCTCACAGCAGTCAGAATGGCCATTAGCGAAAACGGTGCAAACAATAAATGCTGAAGGGATTGTGGAGAAATGCGTACCCTCGGTTCTAAGGGCCATGTGGTAAGAGCCACTAATGAAAACACAATGGAGGTGCTTTGAAAAGGGAAACATTGAGCTACCAGTCCATCAATCACACCCACTGCTGGGCCTATCTCCTGAGAAAATGAGAATCAAAAAGTCACAGGCTGGCAATCCTGCACTCCAGCAATATTTACTATAGCCATCACTTGGAAGCAATGAAAATGTCCATCATCAGAGGAAGGAACCAAGAAGAAGTGGTCCATGTACACAATGGAATATTTCTCCAATAAAAACTATAAATTAAATTTAAAAAACAAACAAAAGGAAGGAGATATCAGCTTCTGTGGGTTTACCCGGGCACATTCCACTCTAATTTATCAGCGAGGAACACCGCTGGCCGGGAGGTCTGTTTCCCTAGTTACCAGAGTGGGGATCGTAGAAAGGATGCCGCCCTCTGGCCGTTACCTGCAAAAGCAGCTGTAAAGCCTGTGCTAATGGTCACTTCATATGAACAAGTACTGCAGGGCTGTAAGTGAAACCTGCCCTCAAAATGTCTTGAGGGAAGTAATGGCCAAAACATTTTAAAATGTGACACATACTTGAAGCAAACACTTTGAAGAACTAAGCTGTAATCACAGTTTGAAAAATAAAACGGACATGCCTTACAGGCCAATTTCAACGGAATATGACACACATGCAGATTCAACCACAAATTGGTATCAGCTCACACCAGTCAGAATCGCCATCAGCAAGAAATCTATAAACAGTAAATGCTGAAGGTGTTGTGGAGAAATGCATACCGTGAACTTTAAGAGGGACATAACCTGGAAAGAGCCACTAATGAGAACAGAATGGAGGGGCCTTTAAAAGGTAAACATTGAGCTCCCGTATGATCCAGCCGGCCCATTCCTGGACCTATAACCTAGGAAGACAGAATTGGAAAGACACAGGCAGACAAATGTGCACTGCACAGTATTACAATAGCCAAGATATGGAAGTAACCAAAAAGTCCACCAACAGATGGGTGGACCAGGAAGAACTGCTACATGTCGAGATGGAATATTAGTTAGCGAAAGAATGAAACAGTGCCATTTGCAGCACCATAGGTGAGTCTAGAAGTAATCACGCAACTTGTGGTAAGTGAGAAAGCGAAAGACACAGGTCCTATCATATCACTTATAGGTGTTACCTAAAATTCGATACCAGTGAAGATATTTCCACAGAGAAGGGCAATCACAGGTTCATTAAACTTATGGTTCACCAAATGGAAAGGTGTGAGGAGTAGATACATTACGACATTGGGGTTAACAGAGATATACAAACACATGTGAAATATATAATCACCAAATACCTACGGAATACCAAGAGAGGACTACTCAATATTCTCTCATAATCTACATGGAAAAAGGATCCGACGAATAATAGATACATGTATATTTGTGAAAGAACCACATCTTGCACACCTAGAATAAACAAAACGTTGTAATCAAATTTGCTGTGATAAAAAATAAAAAAGAGTTAAAAATACGCATAAGAAGTAATGAGCCATAAACATAAAGGGCTTTTTCCTGGCACATTCCATTCTAATTTACAACCTACAACACGACTTCCATTAAGGCTCTGTTGCCCTAGTAACCAGATTTGGTAAAGGAGAAATGCTGCCGCCTTGCGGCCGTTTCCCACAAGAGCGGCTTTAAACCCACAGCTAATGGTCACTGAACATTCACAAGGACTTGGGGCAGTAAAGGACACCTGCCCTCCAAAATTGTGCTGAGGTGGGGAATGAACAAAAAAATTCAAAACAGGCAAATCTTTCAGGAAGATAGTATGAGGTGGTAAGTTTTACTCACTCTCTTTAAAGAAAAGGAAAATGGATAAAAGCTCAACCTCAGGAAGTATTAGACTCATGCAATCTAATCTACAAAAAGGTTTCAACTCTCCCCAGTCGACTGACCATCAGCAAAAGGTCTACAAACAATAAAGGCTGCAGGCGTTTTAGAGAACTCTGTACCCTCTACTTGCTGGTGAGATGTGAAAGGGTAACAGCCAATAATGAGAACAGAAAGGAGCTGCGTTGAAAAGTAAAAATTGAGGTACCATTCAATCCAGCAGGTGAACCACTGGGTCTGTCACCTGAGAAGACCAGAATCGAGAAGACACAGGCTGCAAAAGCTGCACTGCAGCCTTATTCACAATAGCCAAGACAGTGAAGCTACCAAAATGTCCATCAACAGGTGAATGGATAAAAAGTAGTGGTCCATGTACACGATGGAATCTTAGCCATGGAAAACAATGAAACACTGCTCTTTGAGGCACCACAGATGAGCCTGGAGATAATCACAAGACATGAGGTAAGTCGGAAAGCAAAAGACCTCTATCCTATGATATCACTTATAGGCGTTATCTAATAACTGACACAAATGAACCTATTTCCACAGAGAAAGACACTCACAGACTTAGAAAACAAACTATGCTCATCTAAAAGGAAAGGTGGGGGGGAATGGATCAATTAACATCAGTGTTACTATATGGATACAAATTCATATCATATACGTATATCAAAAAGACCGACCCTATAGCAAGGGAGGTCTACGGAACACTCTGTAATATTTTACCTGGGAAGAGGATCTGTACATGCATAGACATATATAATGTACAAATGAACCAGATATTGTAAACCTAGGACAAATAATATTCTAATCTATACCCCAATTAAAAAATTTAAAAAAAAAGAAGTAATGAGACATACACTAATGGGGGTTTCTCCTAGCACATTCCATTCTAATTTACAACCTAGGAACACGACTTCCAGAAAGACTCTGCTGCCCTAGTACCCAGATTTGACAACGGAGAAATGCTGCCTCCTTGTGGCCGTTTCCCTTAACAGCAGCTTTAAACCCATTGCTAAAGGTCCCTAAATATTCACCAACGTTGCAGTTCTGTAAATGACACCTGCCCTCCAAAAAAGGCCTGGGGTCGAAAATCGAGTAATAAATTCAAAAGAGGGCAACCTTCCAAGAAGACAAATTCAAGACGTATATGGTACTCATACTTTTTTCTGTTTTTTTTTCACAGAAAGGAAAAGGCGTGGGAAAATGTTGAATTTTAGGAATTTTTAAAGACATGCAAACCCAAATTAGAAAAACCTATCAGCTCACAGCAGTCAGAATGGCCATTAGCGAAAACGGTGCAAACAATAAATGCTGAAGGGATTGTGGAGAAATGCGTACCCTCGGTTCTAAGGGCCATGTGGTAAGAGCCACTAATGAAAACACAATGGAGGTGCTTTGAAAAGGGAAACATTGAGCTACCAGTCCATCAATCACACCCACTGCTGGGCCTATCTCCTGAGAAAATGAGAATCAAAAAGTCACAGGCTGGCAATCCTGCACTCCAGCAATATTTACTATAGCCATCACTTGGAAGCAATGAAAATGTCCATCATCAGAGGAAGGAACCAAGAAGAAGTGGTCCATGTACACAATGGAATATTTCTCCAATAAAAACTATAAATTAAATTTAAAAAACAAACAAAAGGAAGGAGATATCAGCTTCTGTGGGTTTACCCGGGCACATTCCACTCTAATTTATCAGCGAGGAACACCGCTGGCCGGGAGGTCTGTTTCCCTAGTTACCAGAGTGGGGATCGTAGAAAGGATGCCGCCCTCTGGCCGTTACCTGCAAAAGCAGCTGTAAAGCCTGTGCTAATGGTCACTTCATATGAACAAGTACTGCAGGGCTGTAAGTGAAACCTGCCCTCAAAATGTCTTGAGGGAAGTAATGGCCAAAACATTTTAAAATGTGACACATACTTGAAGCAAACACTTTGAAGAACTAAGCTGTAATCACAGTTTGAAAAATAAAACGGACATGCCTTACAGGCCAATTTCAACGGAATATGACACACATGCAGATTCAACCACAAATTGGTATCAGCTCACACCAGTCAGAATCGCCATCAGCAAGAAATCTATAAACAGTAAATGCTGAAGGTGTTGTGGAGAAATGCATACCGTGAACTTTAAGAGGGACATAACCTGGAAAGAGCCACTAATGAGAACAGAATGGAGGGGCCTTTAAAAGGTAAACATTGAGCTCCCGTATGATCCAGCCGGCCCATTCCTGGACCTATAACCTAGGAAGACAGAATTGGAAAGACACAGGCAGACAAATGTGCACTGCACAGTATTACAATAGCCAAGATATGGAAGTAACCAAAAAGTCCACCAACAGATGGGTGGACCAGGAAGAACTGCTACATGTCGAGATGGAATATTAGTTAGCGAAAGAATGAAACAGTGCCATTTGCAGCACCATAGGTGAGTCTAGAAGTAATCACGCAACTTGTGGTAAGTGAGAAAGCGAAAGACACAGGTCCTATCATATCACTTATAGGTGTTACCTAAAATTCGATACCAATGAAGATATTTCCACAGAGAAGGGCAATCACAGGTTCATTAAACTTATGGTTCACCAAATGGAAAGGTGTGAGGAGTAGATACATTACGACATTGGGGTTAACAGAGATATACAAACACATGTGAAATATATAATCACCAAATACCTACGGAATACCAAGAGAGGACTACTCAATATTCTCTCATAATCTACATGGAAAAAGGATCCGACGAATAATAGATACATGTATATTTGTGAAAGAACCACATCTTGCACACCTAGAATAAACAAAACGTTGTAATCAAATTTGCTGTGATAAAAAATAAAAAAGAGTTAAAAATACGCATAAGAAGTAATGAGCCATAACCATAAAGGGCTTTTTCCCGGCACATTCCATTCTAATTTACAACCTACAACACGACTTCCATTAAGGCTCTGTTGCCCTAGTAACCAGATTTGGTAAAGGAGAAATGCTGCCGCCTTGCGGCCGTTTCCCACAAGAGCGGCTTTAAACCCACAGCTAATGGTCACTGAACATTCACAAGGACTTGGGGCAGTAAAGGACACCTGCCCTCCAAAATTGTGCTGAGGTGGGGAATGAACAAAAAAATTCAAAACAGGCAAATCTTTCAGGAAGATAGTATGAGGTGGTAAGTTTTACTCACTCTCTTTAAAGAAAAGGAAAATGGATAAAAGCTCAACCTCAGGAAGTATTAGACTCATGCAATCTAATCTACAAAAAGGTTTCAACTCTCCCCAGTCGACTGACCATCAGCAAAAGGTCTACAAACAATAAAGGCTGCAGGCGTTTTAGAGAACTCTGTACCCTCTACTTGCTGGTGAGATGTGAAAGGGTAACAGCCAATAATGAGAACAGAAAGGAGCTGCGTTGAAAAGTAAAAATTGAGGTACCATTCAATCCAGCAGGTGAACCACTGGGTCTGTCACCTGAGAAGACCAGAATCGAGAAGACACAGGCTGCAAAAGCTGCACTGCAGCCTTATTCACAATAGCCAAGACAGTGAAGCTACCAAAATGTCCATCAACAGGTGAATGGATAAAAAGTAGTGGTCCATGTACACGATGGAATCTTAGCCATGGAAAACAATGAAACACTGCTCTTTGAGGCACCACAGATGAGCCTGGAGATAATCACAAGACATGAGGTAAGTCGGAAAGCAAAAGACCTCTATCCTATGATATCACTTATAGGCGTTATCTAATAACTGACACAAATGAACCTATTTCCACAGAGAAAGACACTCACAGACTTAGAAAACAAACTATGCTCATCTAAAAGGAAAGGTGGGGGGGAATGGATCAATTAACATCAGTGTTACTATATGGATACAAATTCATATCATATACGTATATCAAAAAGACCGACCCTATAGCAAGGGAGGTCTACGGAACACTCTGTAATATTTTACCTGGGAAGAGGATCTGTACATGCATAGACATATATAATGTACAAATGAACCAGATATTGTAAACCTAGGACAAATAATATTCTAATCTATACCCCAATTAAAAAATTTAAAAAAAAAGAAGTAATGAGACATACACTAATGGGGGTTTCTCCTAGCACATTCCATTCTAATTTACAACCTAGGAACACGACTTCCAGAAAGACTCTGCTGCCCTAGTACCCAGATTTGACAACGGAGAAATGCTGCCTCCTTGTGGCCGTTTCCCTTAACAGCAGCTTTAAACCCATTGCTAAAGGTCCCTAAATATTCACCAACGTTGCAGTTCTGTAAATGACACCTGCCCTCCAAAAAAGGCCTGGGGTCGAAAATCGAGTAATAAATTCAAAAGAGGGCAACCTTCCAAGAAGACAAATTCAAGACGTATATGGTACTCATACTTTTTTCTGTTTTTTTTTCACAGAAAGGAAAAGGCGTGGGAAAATGTTGAATTTTAGGAATTTTTAAAGACATGCAAACCCAAATTAGAAAAACCTATCAGCTCACAGCAGTCAGAATGGCCATTAGCGAAAACGGTGCAAACAATAAATGCTGAAGGGATTGTGGAGAAATGCGTACCCTCGGTTCTAAGGGCCATGTGGTAAGAGCCACTAATGAAAACACAATGGAGGTGCTTTGAAAAGGGAAACATTGAGCTACCAGTCCATCAATCACACCCACTGCTGGGCCTATCTCCTGAGAAAATGAGAATCAAAAAGTCACAGGCTGGCAATCCTGCACTCCAGCAATATTTACTATAGCCATCACTTGGAAGCAATGAAAATGTCCATCATCAGAGGAAGGAACCAAGAAGAAGTGGTCCATGTACACAATGGAATATTTCTCCAATAAAAACTATAAATTAAATTTAAAAAACAAACAAAAGGAAGGAGATATCAGCTTCTGTGGGTTTACCCGGGCACATTCCACTCTAATTTATCAGCGAGGAACACCGCTGGCCGGGAGGTCTGTTTCCCTAGTTACCAGAGTGGGGATCGTAGAAAGGATGCCGCCCTCTGGCCGTTACCTGCAAAAGCAGCTGTAAAGCCTGTGCTAATGGTCACTTCATATGAACAAGTACTGCAGGGCTGTAAGTGAAACCTGCCCTCAAAATGTCTTGAGGGAAGTAATGGCCAAAACATTTTAAAATGTGACACATACTTGAAGCAAACACTTTGAAGAACTAAGCTGTAATCACAGTTTGAAAAATAAAACGGACATGCCTTACAGGCCAATTTCAACGGAATATGACACACATGCAGATTCAACCACAAATTGGTATCAGCTCACACCAGTCAGAATCGCCATCAGCAAGAAATCTATAAACAGTAAATGCTGAAGGTGTTGTGGAGAAATGCATACCGTGAACTTTAAGAGGGACATAACCTGGAAAGAGCCACTAATGAGAACAGAATGGAGGGGCCTTTAAAAGGTAAACATTGAGCTCCCGTATGATCCAGCCGGCCCATTCCTGGACCTATAACCTAGGAAGACAGAATTGGAAAGACACAGGCAGACAAATGTGCACTGCACAGTATTACAATAGCCAAGATATGGAAGTAACCAAAAAGTCCACCAACAGATGGGTGGACCAGGAAGAACTGCTACATGTCGAGATGGAATATTAGTTAGCGAAAGAATGAAACAGTGCCATTTGCAGCACCATAGGTGAGTCTAGAAGTAATCACGCAACTTGTGGTAAGTGAGAAAGCGAAAGACACAGGTCCTATCATATCACTTATAGGTGTTACCTAAAATTCGATACCAATGAAGATATTTCCACAGAGAAGGGCAATCACAGGTTCATTAAACTTATGGTTCACCAAATGGAAAGGTGTGAGGAGTAGATACATTACGACATTGGGGTTAACAGAGATATACAAACACATGTGAAATATATAATCACCAAATACCTACGGAATACCAAGAGAGGACTACTCAATATTCTCTCATAATCTACATGGAAAAAGGATCCGACGAATAATAGATATATGTATATTTGTGAAAGAACCACATCTTGCACACCTAGAATAAACAAAACGTTGTAATCAAATTTGCTGTGATAAAAAATAAAAAAGAGTTAAAAATACGCATAAGAAGTAATGAGCCATAAACATAAAGGGCTTTTTCCCGGCACATTCCATTCTAATTTACAACCTACAACACGACTTCCATTAAGGCTCTGTTGCCTTAGTAACCAGATTTGGTAAAGGAGAAATGCTGCCGCCTTGCGGCCGTTTCCCACAAGAGCGGCTTTAAACCCACAGCTAATGGTCACTGAACATTCACAAGGACTTGGGGCAGTAAAGGACACCTGCCCTCCAAAATTGTGCTGAGGTGGGGAATGAACAAAAAAATTCAAAACAGGCAAATCTTTCAGGAAGATAGTATGAGGTGGTAAGTTTTACTCACTCTCTTTAAAGAAAAGGAAAATGGATAAAAGCTCAACCTCAGGAAGTATTAGACTCATGCAATCTAATCTACAAAAAGGTTTCAACTCTCCCCAGTCGACTGACCATCAGCAAAAGGTCTACAAACAATAAAGGCTGCAGGCGTTTTAGAGAACTCTGTACCCTCTACTTGCTGGTGAGATGTGAAAGGGTAACAGCCAATAATGAGAACAGAAAGGAGCTGCGTTGAAAAGTAAAAATTGAGGTACCATTCAATCCAGCAGGTGAACCACTGGGTCTGTCACCTGAGAAGACCAGAATCGAGAAGACACAGGCTGCAAAAGCTGCACTGCAGCCTTATTCACAATAGCCAAGACAGTGAAGCTACCAAAATGTCCATCAACAGGTGAATGGATAAAAAGTAGTGGTCCATGTACACGATGGAATCTTAGCCATGGAAAACAATGAAACACTGCTCTTTGAGGCACCACAGATGAGCCTGGAGATAATCACAAGACATGAGGTAAGTCGGAAAGCAAAAGACCTCTATCCTATGATATCACTTATAGGCGTTATCTAATAACTGACACAAATGAACCTATTTCCACAGAGAAAGACACTCACAGACTTAGAAAACAAACTATGCTCATCTAAAAGGAAAGGTGGGGGGGAATGGATCAATTAACATCAGTGTTACTATATGGATACAAATTCATATCATATACGTATATCAAAAAGACCGACCCTATAGCAAGGGAGGTCTACGGAACACTCTGTAATATTTTACCTGGGAAGAGGATCTGTACATGCATAGACATATATAATGTACAAATGAACCAGATATTGTAAACCTAGGACAAATAATATTCTAATCTATACCCCAATTAAAAAATTTAAAAAAAAAGAAGTAATGAGACATACACTAATGGGGGTTTCTCCTAGCACATTCCATTCTAATTTACAACCTAGGAACACGACTTCCAGAAAGACTCTGCTGCCCTAGTACCCAGATTTGACAACGGAGAAATGCTGCCTCCTTGTGGCCGTTTCCCTTAACAGCAGCTTTAAACCCATTGCTAAAGGTCCCTAAATATTCACCAACGTTGCAGTTCTGTAAATGACACCTGCCCTCCAAAAAAGGCCTGGGGTCGAAAATCGAGTAATAAATTCAAAAGAGGGCAACCTTCCAAGAAGACAAATTCAAGACGTATATGGTACTCATACTTTTTTCTGTTTTTTTTTTCACAGAAAGGAAAAGGCGTGGGAAAATGTTGAAATTTAGGAATTTTTAAAGACATGCAAACCCAAATTAGAAAAACCTATCAGCTCACAGCAGTCAGAATGGCCATTAGCGAAAACGGTGCAAACAATAAATGCTGAAGGGATTGTGGAGAAATGCGTACCCTCGGTTCTAAGGGCCATGTGGTAAGAGCCACTAATGAAAACACAATGGAGGTGCTTTGAAAAGGGAAACATTGAGCTACCAGTCCATCAATCACACCCACTGCTGGGCCTATCTCCTGAGAAAATGAGAATCAAAAAGTCACAGGCTGGCAATCCTGCACTCCAGCAATATTTACTATAGCCATCACTTGGAAGCAATGAAAATGTCCATCATCAGAGGAAGGAACCAAGAAGAAGTGGTCCATGTACACAATGGAATATTTCTCCAATAAAAACTATAAATTAAATTTAAAAAACAAACAAAAGGAAGGAGATATCAGCTTCTGTGGGTTTACCCGGGCACATTCCACTCTAATTTATCAGCGAGGAACACCGCTGGCCGGGAGGTCTGTTTCCCTAGTTACCAGAGTGGGGATCGTAGAAAGGATGCCGCCCTCTGGCCGTTACCTGCAAAAGCAGCTGTAAAGCCTGTGCTAATGGTCACTTCATATGAACAAGTACTGCAGGGCTGTAAGTGAAACCTGCCCTCAAAATGTCTTGAGGGAAGTAATGGCCAAAACATTTTAAAATGTGACACATACTTGAAGCAAACACTTTGAAGAACTAAGCTGTAATCACAGTTTGAAAAATAAAACGGACATGCCTTACAGGCCAATTTCAACGGAATATGACACACATGCAAATTCAACCACAAATTGGTATCAGCTCACACCAGTCAGAATCGCCATCAGCAAGAAATCTATAAACAGTAAATGCTGAAGGTGTTGTGGAGAAATGCATACCGTGAACTTTAAGAGGGACATAACCTGGAAAGAGCCACTAATGAGAACAGAATGGAGGGGCCTTTAAAAGGTAAACATTGAGCTCCCGTATGATCCAGCCGGCCCATTCCTGGACCTATAACCTAGGAAGACAGAATTGGAAAGACACAGGCAGACAAATGTGCACTGCACAGTATTACAATAGCCAAGATATGGAAGTAACCAAAAAGTCCACCAACAGATGGGTGGACCAGGAAGAACTGCTACATGTCGAGATGGAATATTAGTTAGCGAAAGAATGAAACAGTGCCATTTGCAGCACCATAGGTGAGTCTAGAAGTAATCACGCAACTTGTGGTAAGTGAGAAAGCGAAAGACACAGGTCCTATCATATCACTTATAGGTGTTACCTAAAATTCGATACCAATGAAGATATTTCCACAGAGAAGGGCAATCACAGGTTCATTAAACTTATGGTTCACCAAATGGAAAGGTGTGAGGAGTAGATACATTACGACATTGGGGTTAACAGAGATATACAAACACATGTGAAATATATAATCACCAAATACCTACGGAATACCAAGAGAGGACTACTCAATATTCTGTCATAATCTACATGGAAAAAGGATCCGACGAATAATAGATACATGTATATTTGTGAAAGAACCACATCTTGCACACCTAGAATAAACAAAACGTTGTAATCAAATTTGCTGTGATAAAAAATAAAAAAGAGTTAAAAATACGCATAAGAAGTAATGAGCCATAAACATAAAGGGCTTTTTCCTGGCACATTCCATTCTAATTTACAACCTACAACACGACTTCCATTAAGGCTCTGTTGCCCTAGTAACCAGATTTGGTAAAGGAGAAATGCTGCCGCCTTGCGGCCGTTTCCCACAAGAGCGGCTTTAAACCCACAGCTAATGGTCACTGAACATTCACAAGGACTTGGGGCAGTAAAGGACACCTGCCCTCCAAAATTGTGCTGAGGTGGGGAATGAACAAAAAAATTCAAAACAGGCAAATCTTTCAGGAAGATAGTATGAGGTGGTAAGTTTTACTCACTCTCTTTAAAGAAAAGGAAAATGGATAAAAGCTCAACCTCAGGAAGTATTAGACTCATGCAATCTAATCTACAAAAAGGTTTCAACTCTCCCCAGTCGACTGACCATCAGCAAAAGGTCTACAAACAATAAAGGCTGCAGGCGTTTTAGAGAACTCTGTACCCTCTACTTGCTGGTGAGATGTGAAAGGGTAACAGCCAATAATGAGAACAGAAAGGAGCTGCGTTGAAAAGTAAAAATTGAGGTACCATTCAATCCAGCAGGTGAACCACTGGGTCTGTCACCTGAGAAGACCAGAATCGAGAAGACACAGGCTGCAAAAGCTGCACTGCAGCCTTATTCACAATAGCCAAGACAGTGAAGCTACCAAAATGTCCATCAACAGGTGAATGGATAAAAAGTAGTGGTCCATGTACACGATGGAATCTTAGCCATGGAAAACAATGAAACACTGCTCTTTGAGGCACCACAGATGAGCCTGGAGATAATCACAAGACATGAGGTAAGTCGGAAAGCAAAAGACCTCTATCCTATGATATCACTTATAGGCGTTATCTAATAACTGACACAAATGAACCTATTTCCACAGAGAAAGACACTCACAGACTTAGAAAACAAACTATGCTCATCTAAAAGGAAAGGTGGGGGGGAATGGATCAATTAACATCAGTGTTACTATATGGATACAAATTCATATCATATACGTATATCAAAAAGACCGACCCTATAGCAAGGGAGGTCTACGGAACACTCTGTAATATTTTACCTGGGAAGAGGATCTGTACATGCATAGACATATATAATGTACAAATGAACCAGATATTGTAAACCTAAGACAAATAATATTCTAATCTATACCCCAATTAAAAAATTTAAAAAAAAAGAAGTAATGAGACATACACTAATGGGGGTTTCTCCTAGCACATTCCATTCTAATTTACAACCTAGGAACACGACTTCCAGAAAGACTCTGCTGCCCTAGTACCCAGATTTGACAACGGAGAAATGCTGCCTCCTTGTGGCCGTTTCCCTTAACAGCAGCTTTAAACCCATTGCTAAAGGTCCCTAAATATTCACCAACGTTGCAGTTCTGTAAATGACACCTGCCCTCCAAAAAAGGCCTGGGGTCGAAAATCGAGTAATAAATTCAAAAGAGGGCAACCTTCCAAGAAGACAAATTCAAGACGTATATGGTACTCATACTTTTTTCTGTTTTTTTTTTCACAGAAAGGAAAAGGCGTGGGAAAATGTTGAAATTTAGGAATTTTTAAAGACATGCAAACCCAAATTAGAAAAACCTATCAGCTCACAGCAGTCAGAATGGCCATTAGCGAAAACGGTGCAAACAATAAATGCTGAAGGGATTGTGGAGAAATGCGTACCCTCGGTTCTAAGGGCCATGTGGTAAGAGCCACTAATGAAAACACAATGGAGGTGCTTTGAAAAGGGAAACATTGAGCTACCAGTCCATCAATCACACCCACTGCTGGGCCTGTCTCCTGAGAAAATGAGAATCAAAAAGTCACAGGCTGGCAATCCTGCACTCCAGCAATATTTACTATAGCCATCACTTGGAAGCAATGAAAATGTCCATCATCAGAGGAAGGAACCAAGAAGAAGTGGTCCATGTACACAATGGAATATTTCTCCAATAAAAACTATAAATTAAATTTAAAAAACAAACAAAAGGAAGGAGATATCAGCTTCTGTGGGTTTACCCGGGCACATTCCACTCTAATTTATCAGCGAGGAACACCGCTGGCCGGGAGGTCTGTTTCCCTAGTTACCAGAGTGGGGATCGTAGAAAGGATGCCGCCCTCTGGCCGTTACCTGCAAAAGCAGCTGTAAAGCCTGTGCTAATGGTCACTTCATATGAACAAGTACTGCAGGGCTGTAAGTGAAACCTGCCCTCAAAATGTCTTGAGGGAAGTAATGGCCAAAACATTTTAAAATGTGACACATACTTGAAGCAAACACTTTGAAGAACTAAGCTGTAATCACAGTTTGAAAAATAAAACGGACATGCCTTACAGGCCAATTTCAACGGAATATGACACACATGCAGATTCAACCACAAATTGGTATCAGCTCACACCAGTCAGAATCGCCATCAGCAAGAAATCTATAAACAGTAAATGCTGAAGGTGTTGTGGAGAAATGCATACCGTGAACTTTAAGAGGGACATAACCTGGAAAGAGCCACTAATGAGAACAGAATGGAGGGGCCTTTAAAAGGTAAACATTGAGCTCCCGTATGATCCAGCCGGCCCATTCCTGGACCTATAACCTAGGAAGACAGAATTGGAAAGACACAGGCAGACAAATGTGCACTGCACAGTATTACAATAGCCAAGATATGGAAGTAACCAAAAAGTCCACCAACAGATGGGTGGACCAGGAAGAACTGCTACATGTCGAGATGGAATATTAGTTAGCGAAAGAATGAAACAGTGCCATTTGCAGCACCATAGGTGAGTCTAGAAGTAATCACGCAACTTGTGGTAAGTGAGAAAGCGAAAGACACAGGTCCTATCATATCACTTATAGGTGTTACCTAAAATTCGATACCAATGAAGATATTTCCACAGAGAAGGGCAATCACAGGTTCATTAAACTTATGGTTCACCAAATGGAAAGGTGTGAGGAGTAGATACATTACGACATTGGGGTTAACAGAGATATACAAACACATGTGAAATATATAATCACCAAATACCTACGGAATACCAAGAGAGGACTACTCAATATTCTGTCATAATCTACATGGAAAAAGGATCCGACGAATAATAGATACATGTATATTTGTGAAAGAACCACATCTTGCACACCTAGAATAAACAAAACGTTGTAATCAAATTTGCTGTGATAAAAAATAAAAAAGAGTTAAAAATACGCATAAGAAGTAATGAGCCATAAACATAAAGGGCTTTTTCCTGGCACATTCCATTCTAATTTACAACCTACAACACGACTTCCATTAAGGCTCTGTTGCCCTAGTAACCAGATTTGGTAAAGGAGAAATGCTGCCGCCTTGCGGCCGTTTCCCACAAGAGCGGCTTTAAACCCACAGCTAATGGTCACTGAACATTCACAAGGACTTGGGGCAGTAAAGGACACCTGCCCTCCAAAATTGTGCTGAGGTGGGGAATGAACAAAAAAATTCAAAACAGGCAAATCTTTCAGGAAGATAGTATGAGGTGGTAAGTTTTACTCACTCTCTTTAAAGAAAAGGAAAATGGATAAAAGCTCAACCTCAGGAAGTATTAGACTCATGCAATCTAATCTACAAAAAGGTTTCAACTCTCCCCAGTCGACTGACCATCAGCAAAAGGTCTACAAACAATAAAGGCTGCAGGCGTTTTAGAGAACTCTGTACCCTCTACTTGCTGGTGAGATGTGAAAGGGTAACAGCCAATAATGAGAACAGAAAGGAGCTGCGTTGAAAAGTAAAAATTGAGGTACCATTCAATCCAGCAGGTGAACCACTGGGTCTGTCACCTGAGAAGACCAGAATCGAGAAGACACAGGCTGCAAAAGCTGCACTGCAGCCTTATTCACAATAGCCAAGACAGTGAAGCTACCAAAATGTCCATCAACAGGTGAATGGATAAAAAGTAGTGGTCCATGTACACGATGGAATCTTAGCCATGGAAAACAATGAAACACTGCTCTTTGAGGCACCACAGATGAGCCTGGAGATAATCACAAGACATGAGGTAAGTCGGAAAGCAAAAGACCTCTATCCTATGATATCACTTATAGGCGTTATCTAATAACTGACACAAATGAACCTATTTCCACAGAGAAAGACACTCACAGACTTAGAAAACAAACTATGCTCATCTAAAAGGAAAGGTGGGGGGGAATGGATCAATTAACATCAGTGTTACTATATGGATACAAATTCATATCATATATGTATATCAAAAAGACCGACCCTATAGCAAGGGAGGTCTACGGAACACTCTGTAATATTTTACCTGGGAAGAGGATCTGTACATGCATAGACATATATAATGTACAAATGAACCAGATATTGTAAACCTAAGACAAATAATATTCTAATCTATACCCCAATTAAAAAATTTAAAAAAAAAGAAGTAATGAGACATACACTAATGGGGGTTTCTCCTAGCACATTCCATTCTAATTTACAACCTAGGAACACGACTTCCAGAAAGACTCTGCTGCCCTAGTACCCAGATTTGACAACGGAGAAATGCTGCCTCCTTGTGGCCGTTTCCCTTAACAGCAGCTTTAAACCCATTGCTAAAGGTCCCTAAATATTCACCAACGTTGCAGTTCTGTAAATGACACCTGCCCTCCAAAAAAGGCCTGGGGTCGAAAATCGAGTAATAAATTCAAAAGAGGGCAACCTTCCAAGAAGACAAATTCAAGACGTATATGGTACTCATACTTTTTTCTGTTTTTTTTTCACAGAAAGGAAAAGGCGTGGGAAAATGTTGAATTTTAGGAATTTTTAAAGACATGCAAACCCAAATTAGAAAAACCTATCAGCTCACAGCAGTCAGAATGGCCATTAGCGAAAACGGTGCAAACAATAAATGCTGAAGGGATTGTGGAGAAATGCGTACCCTCGGTTCTAAGGGCCATGTGGTAAGAGCCACTAATGAAAACACAATGGAGGTGCTTTGAAAAGGGAAACATTGAGCTACCAGTCCATCAATCACACCCACTGCTGGGCCTATCTCCTGAGAAAATGAGAATCAAAAAGTCACAGGCTGGCAATCCTGCACTCCAGCAATATTTACTATAGCCATCACTTGGAAGCAATGAAAATGTCCATCATCAGAGGAAGGAACCAAGAAGAAGTGGTCCATGTACACAATGGAATATTTCTCCAATAAAAACTATAAATTAAATTTAAAAAACAAACAAAAGGAAGGAGATATCAGCTTCTGTGGGTTTACCCGGGCACATTCCACTCTAATTTATCAGCGAGGAACACCGCTGGCCGGGAGGTCTGTTTCCCTAGTTACCAGAGTGGGGATCGTAGAAAGGATGCCGCCCTCTGGCCGTTACCTGCAAAAGCAGCTGTAAAGCCTGTGCTAATGGTCACTTCATATGAACAAGTACTGCAGGGCTGTAAGTGAAACCTGCCCTCAAAATGTCTTGAGGGAAGTAATGGCCAAAACATTTTAAAATGTGACACATACTTGAAGCAAACACTTTGAAGAACTAAGCTGTAATCACAGTTTGAAAAATAAAACGGACATGCCTTACAGGCCAATTTCAACGGAATATGACACACATGCAGATTCAACCACAAATTGGTATCAGCTCACACCAGTCAGAATCGCCATCAGCAAGAAATCTATAAACAGTAAATGCTGAAGGTGTTGTGGAGAAATGCATACCGTGAACTTTAAGAGGGACATAACCTGGAAAGAGCCACTAATGAGAACAGAATGGAGGGGCCTTTAAAAGGTAAACATTGAGCTCCCGTATGATCCAGCCGGCCCATTCCTGGACCTATAACCTAGGAAGACAGAATTGGAAAGACACAGGCAGACAAATGTGCACTGCACAGTATTACAATAGCCAAGATATGGAAGTAACCAAAAAGTCCACCAACAGATGGGTGGACCAGGAAGAACTGCTACATGTCGAGATGGAATATTAGTTAGCGAAAGAATGAAACAGTGCCATTTGCAGCACCATAGGTGAGTCTAGAAGTAATCACGCAACTTGTGGTAAGTGAGAAAGCGAAAGACACAGGTCCTATCATATCACTTATAGGTGTTACCTAAAATTCGATACCAATGAAGATATTTCCACAGAGAAGGGCAATCACAGGTTCATTAAACTTATGGTTCACCAAATGGAAAGGTGTGAGGAGTAGATACATTACGACATTGGGGTTAACAGAGATATACAAACACATGTGAAATATATAATCACCAAATACCTACGGAATACCAAGAGAGGACTACTCAATATTCTCTCATAATCTACATGGAAAAAGGATCCGACGAATAATAGATATATGTATATTTGTGAAAGAACCACATCTTGCACACCTAGAATAAACAAAACGTTGTAATCAAATTTGCTGTGATAAAAAATAAAAAAGAGTTAAAAATACGCATAAGAAGTAATGAGCCATAACCATAAAGGGCTTTTTCCCGGCACATTCCATTCTAATTTACAACCTACAACACGACTTCCATTAAGGCTCTGTTGCCTTAGTAACCAGATTTGGTAAAGGAGAAATGCTGCCGCCTTGCGGCCGTTTCCCACAAGAGCGGCTTTAAACCCACAGCTAATGGTCACTGAACATTCACAAGGACTTGGGGCAGTAAAGGACACCTGCCCTCCAAAATTGTGCTGAGGTGGGGAATGAACAAAAAAATTCAAAACAGGCAAATCTTTCAGGAAGATAGTATGAGGTGGTAAGTTTTACTCACTCTCTTTAAAGAAAAGGAAAATGGATAAAAGCTCAACCTCAGGAAGTATTAGACTCATGCAATCTAATCTACAAAAAGGTTTCAACTCTCCCCAGTCGACTGACCATCAGCAAAAGGTCTACAAACAATAAAGGCTGCAGGCGTTTTAGAGAACTCTGTACCCTCTACTTGCTGGTGAGATGTGAAAGGGTAACAGCCAATAATGAGAACAGAAAGGAGCTGCGTTGAAAAGTAAAAATTGAGGTACCATTCAATCCAGCAGGTGAACCACTGGGTCTGTCACCTGAGAAGACCAGAATCGAGAAGACACAGGCTGCAAAAGCTGCACTGCAGCCTTATTCACAATAGCCAAGACAGTGAAGCTACCAAAATGTCCATCAACAGGTGAATGGATAAAAAGTAGTGGTCCATGTACACGATGGAATCTTAGCCATGGAAAACAATGAAACACTGCTCTTTGAGGCACCACAGATGAGCCTGGAGATAATCACAAGACATGAGGTAAGTCGGAAAGCAAAAGACCTCTATCCTATGATATCACTTATAGGCGTTATCTAATAACTGACACAAATGAACCTATTTCCACAGAGAAAGACACTCACAGACTTAGAAAACAAACTATGCTCACCTAAAAGGAAAGGTGGGGGGGAATGGATCAATTAACATCAGTGTTACTATATGGATACAAATTCATATCATATACGTATATCAAAAAGACCGACCCTATAGCAAGGGAGGTCTACGGAACACTCTGTAATATTTTACCTGGGAAGAGGATCTGTACATGCATAGACATATATAATGTACAAATGAACCAGATATTGTAAACCTAGGACAAATAATATTCTAATCTATACCCCAATTAAAAAATTTAAAAAAAAAGAAGTAATGAGACATACACTAATGGGGGTTTCTCCTAGCACATTCCATTCTAATTTACAACCTAGGAACACGACTTCCAGAAAGACTCTGCTGCCCTCGTACCCAGATTTGACAACGGAGAAATGCTGCCTCCTTGTGGCCGTTTCCCTTAACAGCAGCTTTAAACCCATTGCTAAAGGTCCCTAAATATTCACCAACGTTGCAGTTCTGTAAATGACACCTGCCCTCCAAAAAAGGCCTGGGGTCGAAAATCGAGTAATAAATTCAAAAGAGGGCAACCTTCCAAGAAGACAAATTCAAGACGTATATGGTACTCATACTTTTTTCTGTTTTTTTTTCACAGAAAGGAAAAGGCGTGGGAAAATGTTGAATTTTAGGAATTTTTAAAGACATGCAAACCCAAATTAGAAAAACCTATCAGCTCACAGCAGTCAGAATGGCCATTAGCGAAAACGGTGCAAACAATAAATGCTGAAGGGATTGTGGAGAAATGCGTACCCTCGGTTCTAAGGGCCATGTGGTAAGAGCCACTAATGAAAACACAATGGAGGTGCTTTGAAAAGGGAAACATTGAGCTACCAGTCCATCAATCACACCCACTGCTGGGCCTATCTCCTGAGAAAATGAGAATCAAAAAGTCACAGGCTGGCAATCCTGCACTCCAGCAATATTTACTATAGCCATCACTTGGAAGCAATGAAAATGTCCATCATCAGAGGAAGGAACCAAGAAGAAGTGGTCCATGTACACAATGGAATATTTCTCCAATAAAAACTATAAATTAAATTTAAAAAACAAACAAAAGGAAGGAGATATCAGCTTCTGTGGGTTTACCCGGGCACATTCCACTCTAATTTATCAGCGAGGAACACCGCTGGCCGGGAGGTCTGTTTCCCTAGTTACCAGAGTGGGGATCGTAGAAAGGATGCCGCCCTCTGGCCGTTACCTGCAAAAGCAGCTGTAAAGCCTGTGCTAATGGTCACTTCATATGAACAAGTACTGCAGGGCTGTAAGTGAAACCTGCCCTCAAAATGTCTTGAGGGAAGTAATGGCCAAAACATTTTAAAATGTGACACATACTTGAAGCAAACACTTTGAAGAACTAAGCTGTAATCACAGTTTGAAAAATAAAACGGACATGCCTTACAGGCCAATTTCAACGGAATATGACACACATGCAAATTCAACCACAAATTGGTATCAGCTCACACCAGTCAGAATCGCCATCAGCAAGAAATCTATAAACAGTAAATGCTGAAGGTGTTGTGGAGAAATGCATACCGTGAACTTTAAGAGGGACATAACCTGGAAAGAGCCACTAATGAGAACAGAATGGAGGGGCCTTTAAAAGGTAAACATTGAGCTCCCGTATGATCCAGCCGGCCCATTCCTGGACCTATAACCTAGGAAGACAGAATTGGAAAGACACAGGCAGACAAATGTGCACTGCACAGTATTACAATAGCCAAGATATGGAAGTAACCAAAAAGTCCACCAACAGATGGGTGGACCAGGAAGAACTGCTACATGTCGAGATGGAATATTAGTTAGCGAAAGAATGAAACAGTGCCATTTGCAGCACCATAGGTGAGTCTAGAAGTAATCACGCAACTTGTGGTAAGTGAGAAAGCGAAAGACACAGGTCCTATCATATCACTTATAGGTGTTACCTAAAATTCGATACCAATGAAGATATTTCCACAGAGAAGGGCAATCACAGGTTCATTAAACTTATGGTTCACCAAATGGAAAGGTGTGAGGAGTAGATACATTACGACATTGGGGTTAACAGAGATATACAAACACATGTGAAATATATAATCACCAAATACCTACGGAATACCAAGAGAGGACTACTCAATATTCTCTCATAATCTACATGGAAAAAGGATCCGACGAATAATAGATATATGTATATTTGTGAAAGAACCACATCTTGCACACCTAGAATAAACAAAACGTTGTAATCAAATTTGCTGTGATAAAAAATAAAAAAGAGTTAAAAATACGCATAAGAAGTAATGAGCCATAACCATAAAGGGCTTTTTCCCGGCACATTCCATTCTAATTTACAACCTACAACACGACTTCCATTAAGGCTCTGTTGCCCTAGTAACCAGATTTGGTAAAGGAGAAATGCTGCCGCCTTGCGGCCGTTTCCCACAAGAGCGGCTTTAAACCCACAGCTAATGGTCACTGAACATTCACAAGGACTTGGGGCAGTAAAGGACACCTGCCCTCCAAAATTGTGCTGAGGTGGGGAATGAACAAAAAAATTCAAAACAGGCAAATCTTTCAGGAAGATAGTATGAGGTGGTAAGTTTTACTCACTCTCTTTAAAGAAAAGGAAAATGGATAAAAGCTCAACCTCAGGAAGTATTAGACTCATGCAATCTAATCTACAAAAAGGTTTCAACTCTCCCCAGTCGACTGACCATCAGCAAAAGGTCTACAAACAATAAAGGCTGCAGGCGTTTTAGAGAACTCTGTACCCTCTACTTGCTGGTGAGATGTGAAAGGGTAACAGCCAATAATGAGAACAGAAAGGAGCTGCGTTGAAAAGTAAAAATTGAGGTACCATTCAATCCAGCAGGTGAACCACTGGGTCTGTCACCTGAGAAGACCAGAATCGAGAAGACACAGGCTGCAAAAGCTGCACTGCAGCCTTATTCACAATAGCCAAGACAGTGAAGCTACCAAAATGTCCATCAACAGGTGAATGGATAAAAAGTAGTGGTCCATGTACACGATGGAATCTTAGCCATGGAAAACAATGAAACACTGCTCTTTGAGGCACCACAGATGAGCCTGGAGATAATCACAAGACATGAGGTAAGTCGGAAAGCAAAAGACCTCTATCCTATGATATCACTTATAGGCGTTATCTAATAACTGACACAAATGAACCTATTTCCACAGAGAAAGACACTCACAGACTTAGAAAACAAACTATGCTCATCTAAAAGGAAAGGTGGGGGGGAATGGATCAATTAACATCAGTGTTACTATATGGATACAAATTCATATCATATACGTATATCAAAAAGACCGACCCTATAGCAAGGGAGGTCTACGGAACACTCTGTAATATTTTACCTGGGAAGAGGATCTGTACATGCATAGACATATATAATGTACAAATGAACCAGATATTGTAAACCTAGGACAAATAATATTCTAATCTATACCCCAATTAAAAAATTTAAAAAAAAAGAAGTAATGAGACATACACTAATGGGGGTTTCTCCTAGCACATTCCATTCTAATTTACAACCTAGGAACACGACTTCCAGAAAGACTCTGCTGCCCTCGTACCCAGATTTGACAACGGAGAAATGCTGCCTCCTTGTGGCCGTTTCCCTTAACAGCAGCTTTAAACCCATTGCTAAAGGTCCCTAAATATTCACCAACGTTGCAGTTCTGTAAATGACACCTGCCCTCCAAAAAAGGCCTGGGGTCGAAAATCGAGTAATAAATTCAAAAGAGGGCAACCTTCCAAGGAGACAAATTCAAGACGTATATGGTACTCATACTTTTTTCTGTTTTTTTTTCACAGAAAGGAAAAGGCGTGGGAAAATGTTGAATTTTAGGAATTTTTAAAGACATGCAAACCCAAATTAGAAAAACCTATCAGCTCACAGCAGTCAGAATGGCCATTAGCGAAAACGGTGCAAACAATAAATGCTGAAGGGATTGTGGAGAAATGCGTACCCTCGGTTCTAAGGGCCATGTGGTAAGAGCCACTAATGAAAACACAATGGAGGTGCTTTGAAAAGGGAAACATTGAGCTACCAGTCCATCAATCACACCCACTGCTGGGCCTATCTCCTGAGAAAATGAGAATCAAAAAGTCACAGGCTGGCAATCCTGCACTCCAGCAATATTTACTATAGCCATCACTTGGAAGCAATGAAAATGTCCATCATCAGAGGAAGGAACCAAGAAGAAGTGGTCCATGTACACAATGGAATATTTCTCCAATAAAAACTATAAATTAAATTTAAAAAACAAACAAAAGGAAGGAGATATCAGCTTCTGTGGGTTTACCCGGGCACATTCCACTCTAATTTATCAGCGAGGAACACCGCTGGCCGGGAGGTCTGTTTCCCTAGTTACCAGAGTGGGGATCGTAGAAAGGATGCCGCCCTCTGGCCGTTACCTGCAAAAGCAGCTGTAAAGCCTGTGCTAATGGTCACTTCATATGAACAAGTACTGCAGGGCTGTAAGTGAAACCTGCCCTCAAAATGTCTTGAGGGAAGTAATGGCCAAAACATTTTAAAATGTGACACATACTTGAAGCAAACACTTTGAAGAACTAAGCTGTAATCACAGTTTGAAAAATAAAACGGACATGCCTTACAGGCCAATTTCAACGGAATATGACACACATGCAAATTCAACCACAAATTGGTATCAGCTCACACCAGTCAGAATCGCCATCAGCAAGAAATCTATAAACAGTAAATGCTGAAGGTGTTGTGGAGAAATGCATACCGTGAACTTTAAGAGGGACATAACCTGGAAAGAGCCACTAATGAGAACAGAATGGAGGGGCCTTTAAAAGGTAAACATTGAGCTCCCGTATGATCCAGCCGGCCCATTCCTGGACCTATAACCTAGGAAGACAGAATTGGAAAGACACAGGCAGACAAATGTGCACTGCACAGTATTACAATAGCCAAGATATGGAAGTAACCAAAAAGTCCACCAACAGATGGGTGGACCAGGAAGAACTGCTACATGTCGAGATGGAATATTAGTTAGCGAAAGAATGAAACAGTGCCATTTGCAGCACCATAGGTGAGTCTAGAAGTAATCACGCAACTTGTGGTAAGTGAGAAAGCGAAAGACACAGGTCCTATCATATCACTTATAGGTGTTACCTAAAATTCGATACCAATGAAGATATTTCCACAGAGAAGGGCAATCACAGGTTCATTAAACTTATGGTTCACCAAATGGAAAGGTGTGAGGAGTAGATACATTACGACATTGGGGTTAACAGAGATATACAAACACATGTGAAATATATAATCACCAAATACCTACGGAATACCAAGAGAGGACTACTCAATATTCTGTCATAATCTACATGGAACAAGGATCCGACGAATAATAGATATATGTATATTTGTGAAAGAACCACATCTTGCACACCTAGAATAAACAAAACGTTGTAATCAAATTTGCTGTGATAAAAAATAAAAAAGAGTTAAAAATACGCATAAGAAGTAATGAGCCATAACCATAAAGGGCTTTTTCCCGGCACATTCCATTCTAATTTACAACCTACAACACGACTTCCATTAAGGCTCTGTTGCCCTAGTAACCAGATTTGGTAAAGGAGAAATGCTGCCGCCTTGCGGCCGTTTCCCACAAGAGCGGCTTTAAACCCACAGCTAATGGTCACTGAACATTCACAAGGACTTGGGGCAGTAAAGGACACCTGCCCTCCAAAATTGTGCTGAGGTGGGGAATGAACAAAAAAATTCAAAACAGGCAAATCTTTCAGGAAGATAGTATGAGGTGGTAAGTTTTACTCACTCTCTTTAAAGAAAAGGAAAATGGATAAAAGCTCAACCTCAGGAAGTATTAGACTCATGCAATCTAATCTACAAAAAGGTTTCAACTCTCCCCAGTCGACTGACCATCAGCAAAAGGTCTACAAACAATAAAGGCTGCAGGCGTTTTAGAGAACTCTGTACCCTCTACTTGCTGGTGAGATGTGAAAGGGTAACAGCCAATAATGAGAACAGAAAGGAGCTGCGTTGAAAAGTAAAAATTGAGGTACCATTCAATCCAGCAGGTGAACCACTGGGTCTGTCACCTGAGAAGACCAGAATCGAGAAGACACAGGCTGCAAAAGCTGCACTGCAGCCTTATTCACAATAGCCAAGACAGTGAAGCTACCAAAATGTCCATCAACAGGTGAATGGATAAAAAGTAGTGGTCCATGTACACGATGGAATCTTAGCCATGGAAAACAATGAAACACTGCTCTTTGAGGCACCACAGATGAGCCTGGAGATAATCACAAGACATGAGGTAAGTCGGAAAGCAAAAGACCTCTATCCTATGATATCACTTATAGGCGTTATCTAATAACTGACACAAATGAACCTATTTCCACAGAGAAAGACACTCACAGACTTAGAAAACAAACTATGCTCATCTAAAAGGAAAGGTGGGGGGGAATGGATCAATTAACATCAGTGTTACTATATGGATACAAATTCATATCATATACGTATATCAAAAAGACCGACCCTATAGCAAGGGAGGTCTACGGAACACTCTGTAATATTTTACCTGGGAAGAGGATCTGTACATGCATAGACATATATAATGTACAAATGAACCAGATATTGTAAACCTAGGACAAATAATATTCTAATCTATACCCCAATTAAAAAATTAAAAAAAAAAGAAGTAATGAGACATACACTAATGGGGGTTTCTCCTAGCACATTCCATTCTAATTTACAACCTAGGAACACGACTTCCAGAAAGACTCTGCTGCCCTCGTACCCAGATTTGACAACGGAGAAATGCTGCCTCCTTGTGGCCGTTTCCCTTAACAGCAGCTTTAAACCCATTGCTAAAGGTCCCTAAATATTCACCAACGTTGCAGTTCTGTAAATGACACCTGCCCTCCAAAAAAGGCCTGGGGTCGAAAATCGAGTAATAAATTCAAAAGAGGGCAACCTTCCAAGGAGACAAATTCAAGACGTATATGGTACTCATACTTTTTTCTGTTTTTTTTTCACAGAAAGGAAAAGGCGTGGGAAAATGTTGAATTTTAGGAATTTTTAAAGACATGCAAACCCAAATTAGAAAAACCTATCAGCTCACAGCAGTCAGAATGGCCATTAGCGAAAACGGTGCAAACAATAAATGCTGAAGGGATTGTGGAGAAATGCGTACCCTCGGTTCTAAGGGCCATGTGGTAAGAGCCACTAATGAAAACACAATGGAGGTGCTTTGAAAAGGGAAACATTGAGCTACCAGTCCATCAATCACACCCACTGCTGGGCCTATCTCCTGAGAAAATGAGAATCAAAAAGTCACAGGCTGGCAATCCTGCACTCCAGCAATATTTACTATAGCCATCACTTGGAAGCAATGAAAATGTCCATCATCAGAGGAAGGAACCAAGAAGAAGTGGTCCATGTACACAATGGAATATTTCTCCAATAAAAACTATAAATTAAATTTAAAAAACAAACAAAAGGAAGGAGATATCAGCTTCTGTGGGTTTACCCGGGCACATTCCACTCTAATTTATCAGCGAGGAACACCGCTGGCCGGGAGGTCTGTTTCCCTAGTTACCAGAGTGGGGATCGTAGAAAGGATGCCGCCCTCTGGCCGTTACCTGCAAAAGCAGCTGTAAAGCCTGTGCTAATGGTCACTTCATATGAACAAGTACTGCAGGGCTGTAAGTGAAACCTGCCCTCAAAATGTCTTGAGGGAAGTAATGGCCAAAACATTTTAAAATGTGACACATACTTGAAGCAAACACTTTGAAGAACTAAGCTGTAATCACAGTTTGAAAAATAAAACGGACATGCCTTACAGGCCAATTTCAACGGAATATGACACACATGCAAATTCAACCACAAATTGGTATCAGCTCACACCAGTCAGAATCGCCATCAGCAAGAAATCTATAAAGAGTAAATGCTGAAGGTGTTGTGGAGAAATGCATACCGTGAACTTTAAGAGGGACATAACCTGGAAAGAGCCACTAATGAGAACAGAATGGAGGGGCCTTTAAAAGGTAAACATTGAGCTCCCGTATGATCCAGCCGGCCCATTCCTGGACCTATAACCTAGGAAGACAGAATTGGAAAGACACAGGCAGACAAATGTGCACTGCACAGTATTACAATAGCCAAGATATGGAAGTAACCAAAAAGTCCACCAACAGATGGGTGGACCAGGAAGAACTGCTACATGTCGAGATGGAATATTAGTTAGCGAAAGAATGAAACAGTGCCATTTGCAGCACCATAGGTGAGTCTAGAAGTAATCACGCAACTTGTGGTAAGTGAGAAAGCGAAAGACACAGGTCCTATCATATCACTTATAGGTGTTACCTAAAATTCGATACCAATGAAGATATTTCCACAGAGAAGGGCAATCACAGGTTCATTAAACTTATGGTTCACCAAATGGAAAGGTGTGAGGAGTAGATACATTACGACATTGGGGTTAACAGAGATATACAAACACATGTGAAATATATAATCACCAAATACCTACGGAATACCAAGAGAGGACTACTCAATATTCTCTCATAATCTACATGGAAAAAGGATCCGACGAATAATAGATATATGTATATTTGTGAAAGAACCACATCTTGCACACCTAGAATAAACAAAACGTTGTAATCAAATTTGCTGTGATAAAAAATAAAAAAGAGTTAAAAATACGCATAAGAAGTAATGAGCCATAACCATAAAGGGCTTTTTCCCGGCACATTCCATTCTAATTTACAACCTACAACACGACTTCCATTAAGGTTCTGTTGCCCTAGTAACCAGATTTGGTAAAGGAGAAATGCTGCCGCCTTGCGGCCGTTTCCCACAAGAGCGGCTTTAAACCCACAGCTAATGGTCACTGAACATTCACAAGGACTTGGGGCAGTAAAGGACACCTGCCCTCCAAAATTGTGCTGAGGTGGGGAATGAACAAAAAAATTCAAAACAGGCAAATCTTTCAGGAAGATAGTATGAGGTGGTAAGTTTTACTCACTCTCTTTAAAGAAAAGGAAAATGGATAAAAGCTCAACCTCAGGAAGTATTAGACTCATGCAATCTAATCTACAAAAAGGTTTCAACTCTCCCCAGTCGACTGACCATCAGCAAAAGGTCTACAAACAATAAAGGCTGCAGGCGTTTTAGAGAACTCTGTACCCTCTACTTGCTGGTGAGATGTGAAAGGGTAACAGCCAATAATGAGAACAGAAAGGAGCTGCGTTGAAAAGGAAAAATTGAGGTACCATTCAATCCAGCAGGTGAACCACTGGGTCTGTCACCTGAGAAGACCAGAATCGAGAAGACACAGGCTGCAAAAGCTGCACTGCAGCCTTATTCACAATAGCCAAGACAGTGAAGCTACCAAAATGTCCATCAACAGGTGAATGGATAAAAAGTAGTGGTCCATGTACACGATGGAATCTTAGCCATGGAAAACAATGAAACACTGCTCTTTGAGGCACCACAGATGAGCCTGGAGATAATCACAAGACATGAGGTAAGTCGGAAAGCAAAAGACCTCTATCCTATGATATCACTTATAGGCGTTATCTAATAACTGACACAAATGAAC
Organism: Eubalaena glacialis; assembly: GCF_028564815.1. Classification (NCBI taxonomy): domain Eukaryota; kingdom Metazoa; phylum Chordata; class Mammalia; order Artiodactyla; family Balaenidae; genus Eubalaena; species Eubalaena glacialis. Next base: position 133,612,408 of record NC_083720.1, on the reverse strand, counting down.
CTATTTCCACAGAGAAAGACACTCACAGACTTAGAAAACAAACTATGCTCATCTAAAAGGAAAGGTGGGGGGGAATGGATCAATTAACATCAGTGTTACTATATGGATACAAATTCATATCATATACGTATATCAAAAAGACCGACCCTATAGCAAGGGAGGTCTACGGAACACTCTGTAATATTTTACCTGGGAAGAGGATCTGTACATGCATAGACATATATAATGTACAAATGAACCAGATATTGTAAACCTAGGACAAATAATATTCTAATCTATACCCCAATTAAAAAATTTAAAAAAAAAGAAGTAATGAGACATACACTAATGGGGGTTTCTCCTAGCACATTCCATTCTAATTTACAACCTAGGAACACGACTTCCAGAAAGACTCTGCTGCCCTCGTACCCAGATTTGACAACGGAGAAATGCTGCCTCCTTGTGGCCGTTTCCCTTAACAGCAGCTTTAAACCCATTGCTAAAGGTCCCTAAATATTCACCAACGTTACAGTTCTGTAAATGACACCTGCCCTCCAAAAAAGGCCTGGGGTCGAAAATCGAGTAATAAATTCAAAAGAGGGCAACCTTCCAAGGAGACAAATTCAAGACGTATATGGTACTCATACTTTTTTCTGTTTTTTTTTCACAGAAAGGAAAAGGCGTGGGAAAATGTTGAATTTTAGGAATTTTTAAAGACATGCAAACCCAAATTAGAAAAACCTATCAGCTCACAGCAGTCAGAATGGCCATTAGCGAAAACGGTGCAAACAATAAATGCTGAAGGGATTGTGGAGAAATGCGTACCCTCGGTTCTAAGGGCCATGTGGTAAGAGCCACTAATGAAAACACAATGGAGGTGCTTTGAAAAGGGAAACATTGAGCTACCAGTCCATCAATCACACCCACTGCTGGGCCTATCTCCTGAGAAAATGAGAATCAAAAAGTCACAGGCTGGCAATCCTGCACTCCAGCAATATTTACTATAGCCATCACTTGGAAGCAATGAAAATGTCCATCATCAGAGGAAGGAACCAAGAAGAAGTGGTCCATGTACACAATGGAATATTTCTCCAATAAAAACTATAAATTAAATTTAAAAAACAAACAAAAGGAAGGAGATATCAGCTTCTGTGGGTTTACCCGGGCACATTCCACTCTAATTTATCAGCGAGGAACACCGCTGGCCGGGAGGTCTGTTTCCCTAGTTACCAGAGTGGGGATCGTAGAAAGGATGCCGCCCTCTGGCCGTTACCTGCAAAAGCAGCTGTAAAGCCTGTGCTAATGGTCACTTCATATGAACAAGTACTGCAGGGCTGTAAGTGAAACCTGCCCTCAAAATGTCTTGAGGGAAGTAATGGCCAAAACATTTTAAAATGTGACACATACTTGAAGCAAACACTTTGAAGAACTAAGCTGTAATCACAGTTTGAAAAATAAAACGGACATGCCTTACAGGCCAATTTCAACGGAATATGACACACATGCAAATTCAACCACAAATTGGTATCAGCTCACACCAGTCAGAATCGCCATCAGCAAGAAATCTATAAACAGTAAATGCTGAAGGTGTTGTGGAGAAATGCATACCGTGAACTTTAAGAGGGACATAACCTGGAAAGAGCCACTAATGAGAACAGAATGGAGGGGCCTTTAAAAGGTAAACATTGAGCTCCCGTATGATCCAGCCGGCCCATTCCTGGACCTATAACCTAGGAAGACAGAATTGGAAAGACACAGGCAGACAAATGTGCACTGCACAGTATTACAATAGCCAAGATATGGAAGTAACCAAAAAGTCCACCAACAGATGGGTGGACCAGGAAGAACTGCTACATGTCGAGATGGAATATTAGTTAGCGAAAGAATGAAACAGTGCCATTTGCAGCACCATAGGTGAGTCTAGAAGTAATCACGCAACTTGTGGTAAGTGAGAAAGCGAAAGACACAGGTCCTATCATATCACTTATAGGTGTTACCTAAAATTCGATACCAATGAAGATATTTCCACAGAGAAGGGCAATCACAGGTTCATTAAACTTATGGTTCACCAAATGGAAAGGTGTGAGGAGTAGATACATTACGACATTGGGGTTAACAGAGATATACAAACACATGTGAAATATATAATCACCAAATACCTACGGAATACCAAGAGAGGACTACTCAATATTCTCTCATAATCTACATGGAAAAAGGATCCGACGAATAATAGATATATGTATATTTGTGAAAGAACCACATCTTGCACACCTAGAATAAACAAAACGTTGTAATCAAATTTGCTGTGATAAAAAATAAAAAAGAGTTAAAAATACGCATAAGAAGTAATGAGCCATAACCATAAAGGGCTTTTTCCCGGCACATTCCATTCTAATTTACAACCTACAACACGACTTCCATTAAGGTTCTGTTGCCCTAGTAACCAGATTTGGTAAAGGAGAAATGCTGCCGCCTTGCGGCCGTTTCCCACAAGAGCGGCTTTAAACCCACAGCTAATGGTCACTGAACATTCACAAGGACTTGGGGCAGTAAAGGACACCTGCCCTCCAAAATTGTGCTGAGGTGGGGAATGAACAAAAAAATTCAAAACAGGCAAATCTTTCAGGAAGATAGTATGAGGTGGTAAGTTTTACTCACTCTCTTTAAAGAAAAGGAAAATGGATAAAAGCTCAACCTCAGGAAGTATTAGACTCATGCAATCTAATCTACGAAAAGGTTTCAACTCTCCCCAGTCGACTGACCATCAGCAAAAGGTCTACAAACAATAAAGGCTGCAGGCGTTTTAGAGAACTCTGTACCCTCTACTTGCTGGTGAGATGTGAAAGGGTAACAGCCAATAATGAGAACAGAAAGGAGCTGCGTTGAAAAGTAAAAATTGAGGTACCATTCAATCCAGCAGGTGAACCACTGGGTCTGTCACCTGAGAAGACCAGAATCGAGAAGACACAGGCTGCAAAAGCTGCACTGCAGCCTTATTCACAATAGCCAAGACAGTGAAGCTACCAAAATGTCCATCAACAGGTGAATGGATAAAAAGTAGTGGTCCATGTACACGATGGAATCTTAGCCATGGAAAACAATGAAACACTGCTCTTTGAGGCACCACAGATGAGCCTGGAGATAATCACAAGACATGAGGTAAGTCGGAAAGCAAAAGACCTCTATCCTATGATATCACTTATAGGCGTTATCTAATAACTGACACAAATGAACCTATTTCCACAGAGAAAGACACTCACAGACTTAGAAAACAAACTATGCTCACCTAAAAGGAAAGGTGGGGGGGAATGGATCAATTAACATCAGTGTTACTATATGGATACAAATTCATATCATATACGTATATCAAAAAGACCGACCCTATAGCAAGGGAGGTCTACGGAACACTCTGTAATATTTTACCTGGGAAGAGGATCTGTACATGCATAGACATATATAATGTACAAATGAACCAGATATTGTAAACCTAGGACAAATAATATTCTAATCTATACCCCAATTAAAAAATTTAAAAAAAAAGAAGTAATGAGACATACACTAATGGGGGTTTCTCCTAGCACATTCCATTCTAATTTACAACCTAGGAACACGACTTCCAGAAAGACTCTGCTGCCCTCGTACCCAGATTTGACAACGGAGAAATGCTGCCTCCTTGTGGCCGTTTCCCTTAACAGCAGCTTTAAACCCATTGCTAAAGGTCCCTAAATATTCACCAACGTTGCAGTTCTGTAAATGACACCTGCCCTCCAAAAAAGGCCTGGGGTCGAAAATCGAGTAATAAATTCAAAAGAGGGCAACCTTCCAAGGAGACAAATTCAAGACGTATATGGTACTCATACTTTTTTCTGTTTTTTTTTCACAGAAAGGAAAAGGCGTGGGAAAATGTTGAATTTTAGGAATTTTTAAAGACATGCAAACCCAAATTAGAAAAACCTATCAGCTCACAGCAGTCAGAATGGCCATTAGCGAAAACGGTGCAAACAATAAATGCTGAAGGGATTGTGGAGAAATGCGTACCCTCGGTTCTAAGGGCCATGTGGTAAGAGCCACTAATGAAAACACAATGGAGGTGCTTTGAAAAGGGAAACATTGAGCTACCAGTCCATCAATCACACCCACTGCTGGGCCTATCTCCTGAGAAAATGAGAATCAAAAAGTCACAGGCTGGCAATCCTGCACTCCAGCAATATTTACTATAGCCATCACTTGGAAGCAATGAAAATGTCCATCATCAGAGGAAGGAACCAAGAAGAAGTGGTCCATGTACACAATGGAATATTTCTCCAATAAAAACTATAAATTAAATTTAAAAAACAAACAAAAGGAAGGAGATATCAGCTTCTGTGGGTTTACCCGGGCACATTCCACTCTAATTTATCAGCGAGGAACACCGCTGGCCGGGAGGTCTGTTTCCCTAGTTACCAGAGTGGGGATCGTAGAAAGGATGCCGCCCTCTGGCCGTTACCTGCAAAAGCAGCTGTAAAGCCTGTGCTAATGGTCACTTCATATGAACAAGTACTGCAGGGCTGTAAGTGAAACCTGCCCTCAAAATGTCTTGAGGGAAGTAATGGCCAAAACATTTTAAAATGTGACACATACTTGAAGCAAACACTTTGAAGAACTAAGCTGTAATCACAGTTTGAAAAATAAAACGGACATGCCTTACAGGCCAATTTCAACGGAATATGACACACATGCAAATTCAACCACAAATTGGTATCAGCTCACACCAGTCAGAATCGCCATCAGCAAGAAATCTATAAACAGTAAATGCTGAAGGTGTTGTGGAGAAATGCATACCGTGAACTTTAAGAGGGACATAACCTGGAAAGAGCCACTAATGAGAACAGAATGGAGGGGCCTTTAAAAGGTAAACATTGAGCTCCCGTATGATCCAGCCGGCCCATTCCTGGACCTATAACCTAGGAAGACAGAATTGGAAAGACACAGGCAGACAAATGTGCACTGCACAGTATTACAATAGCCAAGATATGGAAGTAACCAAAAAGTCCACCAACAGATGGGTGGACCAGGAAGAACTGCTACATGTCGAGATGGAATATTAGTTAGCGAAAGAATGAAACAGTGCCATTTGCAGCACCATAGGTGAGTCTAGAAGTAATCACGCAACTTGTGGTAAGTGAGAAAGCGAAAGACACAGGTCCTATCATATCACTTATAGGTGTTACCTAAAATTCGATACCAATGAAGATATTTCCACAGAGAAGGGCAATCACAGGTTCATTAAACTTATGGTTCACCAAATGGAAAGGTGTGAGGAGTAGATACATTACGACATTGGGGTTAACAGAGATATACAAACACATGTGAAATATATAATCACCAAATACCTACGGAATACCAAGAGAGGACTACTCAATATTCTCTCATAATCTACATGGAAAAAGGATCCGACGAATAATAGATATATGTATATTTGTGAAAGAACCACATCTTGCACACCTAGAATAAACAAAACGTTGTAATCAAATTTGCTGTGATAAAAAATAAAAAAGAGTTAAAAATACGCATAAGAAGTAATGAGCCATAACCATAAAGGGCTTTTTCCCGGCACATTCCATTCTAATTTACAACCTACAACACGACTTCCATTAAGGCTCTGTTGCCCTAGTAACCAGATTTGGTAAAGGAGAAATGCTGCCGCCTTGCGGCCGTTTCCCACAAGAGCGGCTTTAAACCCACAGCTAATGGTCACTGAACATTCACAAGGACTTGGGGCAGTAAAGGACACCTGCCCTCCAAAATTGTGCTGAGGTGGGGAATGAACAAAAAAATTCAAAACAGGCAAATCTTTCAGGAAGATAGTATGAGGTGGTAAGTTTTACTCACTCTCTTTAAAGAAAAGGAAAATGGATAAAAGCTCAACCTCAGGAAGTATTAGACTCATGCAATCTAATCTACAAAAAGGTTTCAACTCTCCCCAGTCGACTGACCATCAGCAAAAGGTCTACAAACAATAAAGGCTGCAGGCGTTTTAGAGAACTCTGTACCCTCTACTTGCTGGTGAGATGTGAAAGGGTAACAGCCAATAATGAGAACAGAAAGGAGCTGCGTTGAAAAGTAAAAATTGAGGTACCATTCAATCCAGCAGGTGAACCACTGGGTCTGTCACCTGAGAAGACCAGAATCGAGAAGACACAGGCTGCAAAAGCTGCACTGCAGCCTTATTCACAATAGCCAAGACAGTGAAGCTACCAAAATGTCCATCAACAGGTGAATGGATAAAAAGTAGTGGTCCATGTACACGATGGAATCTTAGCCATGGAAAACAATGAAACACTGCTCTTTGAGGCACCACAGATGAGCCTGGAGATAATCACAAGACATGAGGTAAGTCGGAAAGCAAAAGACCTCTATCCTATGATATCACTTATAGGCGTTATCTAATAACTGACACAAATGAACCTATTTCCACAGAGAAAGACACTCACAGACTTAGAAAACAAACTATGCTCACCTAAAAGGAAAGGTGGGGGGGAATGGATCAATTAACATCAGTGTTACTATATGGATACAAATTCATATCATATACGTATATCAAAAAGACCGACCCTATAGCAAGGGAGGTCTACGGAACACTCTGTAATATTTTACCTGGGAAGAGGATCTGTACATGCATAGACATATATAATGTACAAATGAACCAGATATTGTAAACCTAGGACAAATAATATTCTAATCTATACCCCAATTAAAAAATTTAAAAAAAAAGAAGTAATGAGACATACACTAATGGGGGTTTCTCCTAGCACATTCCATTCTAATTTACAACCTAGGAACACGACTTCCAGAAAGACTCTGCTGCCCTCGTACCCAGATTTGACAACGGAGAAATGCTGCCTCCTTGTGGCCGTTTCCCTTAACAGCAGCTTTAAACCCATTGCTAAAGGTCCCTAAATATTCACCAACGTTGCAGTTCTGTAAATGACACCTGCCCTCCAAAAAAGGCCTGGGGTCGAAAATCGAGTAATAAATTCAAAAGAGGGCAACCTTCCAAGGAGACAAATTCAAGACGTATATGGTACTCATACTTTTTTCTGTTTTTTTTTCACAGAAAGGAAAAGGCGTGGGAAAATGTTGAATTTTAGGAATTTTTAAAGACATGCAAACCCAAATTAGAAAAACCTATCAGCTCACAGCAGTCAGAATGGCCATTAGCGAAAACGGTGCAAACAATAAATGCTGAAGGGATTGTGGAGAAATGCGTACCCTCGGTTCTAAGGGCCATGTGGTAAGAGCCACTAATGAAAACACAATGGAGGTGCTTTGAAAAGGGAAACATTGAGCTACCAGTCCATCAATCACACCCACTGCTGGGCCTATCTCCTGAGAAAATGAGAATCAAAAAGTCACAGGCTGGCAATCCTGCACTCCAGCAATATTTACTATAGCCATCACTTGGAAGCAATGAAAATGTCCATCATCAGAGGAAGGAACCAAGAAGAAGTGGTCCATGTACACAATGGAATATTTCTCCAATAAAAACTATAAATTAAATTTAAAAAACAAACAAAAGGAAGGAGATATCAGCTTCTGTGGGTTTACCCGGGCACATTCCACTCTAATTTATCAGCGAGGAACACCGCTGGCCGGGAGGTCTGTTTCCCTAGTTACCAGAGTGGGGATCGTAGAAAGGATGCCGCCCTCTGGCCGTTACCTGCAAAAGCAGCTGTAAAGCCTGTGCTAATGGTCACTTCATATGAACAAGTACTGCAGGGCTGTAAGTGAAACCTGCCCTCAAAATGTCTTGAGGGAAGTAATGGCCAAAACATTTTAAAATGTGACACATACTTGAAGCAAACACTTTGAAGAACTAAGCTGTAATCACAGTTTGAAAAATAAAACGGACATGCCTTACAGGCCAATTTCAACGGAATATGACACACATGCAAATTCAACCACAAATTGGTATCAGCTCACACCAGTCAGAATCGCCATCAGCAAGAAATCTATAAACAGTAAATGCTGAAGGTGTTGTGGAGAAATGCATACCGTGAACTTTAAGAGGGACATAACCTGGAAAGAGCCACTAATGAGAACAGAATGGAGGGGCCTTTAAAAGGTAAACATTGAGCTCCCGTATGATCCAGCCGGCCCATTCCTGGACCTATAACCTAGGAAGACAGAATTGGAAAGACACAGGCAGACAAATGTGCACTGCACAGTATTACAATAGCCAAGATATGGAAGTAACCAAAAAGTCCACCAACAGATGGGTGGACCAGGAAGAACTGCTACATGTCGAGATGGAATATTAGTTAGCGAAAGAATGAAACAGTGCCATTTGCAGCACCATAGGTGAGTCTAGAAGTAATCACGCAACTTGTGGTAAGTGAGAAAGCGAAAGACACAGGTCCTATCATATCACTTATAGGTGTTACCTAAAATTCGATACCAATGAAGATATTTCCACAGAGAAGGGCAATCACAGGTTCATTAAACTTATGGTTCACCAAATGGAAAGGTGTGAGGAGTAGATACATTACGACATTGGGGTTAACAGAGATATACAAACACATGTGAAATATATAATCACCAAATACCTACGGAATACCAAGAGAGGACTACTCAATATTCTCTCATAATCTACATGGAAAAAGGATCCGACGAATAATAGATATATGTATATTTGTGAAAGAACCACATCTTGCACACCTAGAATAAACAAAACGTTGTAATCAAATTTGCTGTGATAAAAAATAAAAAAGAGTTAAAAATACGCATAAGAAGTAATGAGCCATAACCATAAAGGGCTTTTTCCCGGCACATTCCATTCTAATTTACAACCTACAACACGACTTCCATTAAGGCTCTGTTGCCCTAGTAACCAGATTTGGTAAAGGAGAAATGCTGCCGCCTTGCGGCCGTTTCCCACAAGAGCGGCTTTAAACCCACAGCTAATGGTCACTGAACATTCACAAGGACTTGGGGCAGTAAAGGACACCTGCCCTCCAAAATTGTGCTGAGGTGGGGAATGAACAAAAAAATTCAAAACAGGCAAATCTTTCAGGAAGATAGTATGAGGTGGTAAGTTTTACTCACTCTCTTTAAAGAAAAGGAAAATGGATAAAAGCTCAACCTCAGGAAGTATTAGACTCATGCAATCTAATCTACAAAAAGGTTTCAACTCTCCCCAGTCGACTGACCATCAGCAAAAGGTCTACAAACAATAAAGGCTGCAGGCGTTTTAGAGAACTCTGTACCCTCTACTTGCTGGTGAGATGTGAAAGGGTAACAGCCAATAATGAGAACAGAAAGGAGCTGCGTTGAAAAGGAAAAATTGAGGTACCATTCAATCCAGCAGGTGAACCACTGGGTCTGTCACCTGAGAAGACCAGAATCGAGAAGACACAGGCTGCAAAAGCTGCACTGCAGCCTTATTCACAATAGCCAAGACAGTGAAGCTACCAAAATGTCCATCAACAGGTGAATGGATAAAAAGTAGTGGTCCATGTACACGATGGAATCTTAGCCATGGAAAACAATGAAACACTGCTCTTTGAGGCACCACAGATGAGCCTGGAGATAATCACAAGACATGAGGTAAGTCGGAAAGCAAAAGACCTCTATCCTATGATATCACTTATAGGCGTTATCTAATAACTGACACAAATGAACCTATTTCCACAGAGAAAGACACTCACAGACTTAGAAAACAAACTATGCTCACCTAAAAGGAAAGGTGGGGGGGAATGGATCAATTAACATCAGTGTTACTATATGGATACAAATTCATATCATATACGTATATCAAAAAGACCGACCCTATAGCAAGGGAGGTCTACGGAACACTCTGTAATATTTTACCTGGGAAGAGGATCTGTACATGCATAGACATATATAATGTACAAATGAACCAGATATTGTAAACCTAGGACAAATAATATTCTAATCTATACCCCAATTAAAAAATTTAAAAAAAAAGAAGTAATGAGACATACACTAATGGGGGTTTCTCCTAGCACATTCCATTCTAATTTACAACCTAGGAACACGACTTCCAGAAAGACTCTGCTGCCCTAGTACCCAGATTTGACAACGGAGAAATGCTGCCTCCTTGTGGCCGTTTCCCTTAACAGCAGCTTTAAACCCATTGCTAAAGGTCCCTAAATATTCACCAACGTTGCAGTTCTGTAAATGACACCTGCCCTCCAAAAAAGGCCTGGGGTCGAAAATCGAGTAATAAATTCAAAAGAGGGCAACCTTCCAAGAAGACAAATTCAAGACGTATATGGTACTCATACTTTTTTCTGTTTTTTTTTCACAGAAAGGAAAAGGCGTGGGAAAATGTTGAATTTTAGGAATTTTTAAAGACATGCAAACCCAAATTAGAAAAACCTATCAGCTCACAGCAGTCAGAATGGCCATTAGCGAAAACGGTGCAAACAATAAATGCTGAAGGGATTGTGGAGAAATGCGTACCCTCGGTTCTAAGGGCCATGTGGTAAGAGCCACTAATGAAAACACAATGGAGGTGCTTTGAAAAGGGAAACATTGAGCTACCAGTCCATCAATCACACCCACTGCTGGGCCTATCTCCTGAGAAAATGAGAATCAAAAAGTCACAGGCTGGCAATCCTGCACTCCAGCAATATTTACTATAGCCATCACTTGGAAGCAATGAAAATGTCCATCATCAGAGGAAGGAACCAAGAAGAAGTGGTCCATGTACACAATGGAATATTTCTCCAATAAAAACTATAAATTAAATTTAAAAAACAAACAAAAGGAAGGAGATATCAGCTTCTGTGGGTTTACCCGGGCACATTCCACTCTAATTTATCAGCGAGGAACACCGCTGGCCGGGAGGTCTGTTTCCCTAGTTACCAGAGTGGGGATCGTAGAAAGGATGCCGCCCTCTGGCCGTTACCTGCAAAAGCAGCTGTAAAGCCTGTGCTAATGGTCACTTCATATGAACAAGTACTGCAGGGCTGTAAGTGAAACCTGCCCTCAAAATGTCTTGAGGGAAGTAATGGCCAAAACATTTTAAAATGTGACACATACTTGAAGCAAACACTTTGAAGAACTAAGCTGTAATCACAGTTTGAAAAATAAAACGGACATGCCTTACAGGCCAATTTCAACGGAATATGACACACATGCAGATTCAACCACAAATTGGTATCAGCTCACACCAGTCAGAATCGCCATCAGCAAGAAATCTATAAACAGTAAATGCTGAAGGTGTTGTGGAGAAATGCATACCGTGAACTTTAAGAGGGACATAACCTGGAAAGAGCCACTAAAGAGAACAGAATGGAGGGGCCTTTAAAAGGTAAACATTGAGCTCCCGTATGATCCAGCCGGCCCATTCCTGGACCTATAACCTAGGAAGACAGAATTGGAAAGACACAGGCAGACAAATGTGCACTGCACAGTATTACAATAGCCAAGATATGGAAGTAACCAAAAAGTCCACCAACAGATGGGTGGACCAGGAAGAACTGCTACATGTCGAGATGGAATATTAGTTAGCGAAAGAATGAAACAGTGCCATTTGCAGCACCATAGGTGAGTCTAGAAGTAATCACGCAACTTGTGGTAAGTGAGAAAGCGAAAGACACAGGTCCTATCATATCACTTATAGGTGTTACCTAAAATTCGATACCAGTGAAGATATTTCCACAGAGAAGGGCAATCACAGGTTCATTAAACTTACGGTTCACCAAATGGAAAGGTGTGAGGAGTAGATACATTACGACATTGGGGTTAACAGAGATATACAAACACATGTGAAATATATAATCACCAAATACCTACGGAATACCAAGAGAGGACTACTCAATATTCTCTCATAATCTACATGGAAAAAGGATCCGACGAATAATAGATACATGTATATTTGTGAAAGAACCACATCTTGCACACCTAGAATAAACAAAACGTTGTAATCAAATTTGCTGTGATAAAAAATAAAAAAGAGTTAAAAATACGCATAAGAAGTAATGAGCCATAAACATAAAGGGCTTTTTCCTGGCACATTCCATTCTAATTTACAACCTACAACACGACTTCCATTAAGGCTCTGTTGCCCTAGTAACCAGATTTGGTAAAGGAGAAATGCTGCCGCCTTGCGGCCGTTTCCCACAAGAGCGGCTTTAAACCCACAGCTAATGGTCACTGAACATTCACAAGGACTTGGGGCAGTAAAGGACACCTGCCCTCCAAAATTGTGCTGAGGTGGGGAATGAACAAAAAAATTCAAAACAGGCAAATCTTTCAGGAAGATAGTATGAGGTGGTAAGTTTTACTCACTCTCTTTAAAGAAAAGGAAAATGGATAAAAGCTCAACCTCAGGAAGTATTAGACTCATGCAATCTAATCTACAAAAAGGTTTCAACTCTCCCCAGTCGACTGACCATCAGCAAAAGGTCTACAAACAATAAAGGCTGCAGGCGTTTTAGAGAACTCTGTACCCTCTACTTGCTGGTGAGATGTGAAAGGGTAACAGCCAATAATGAGAACAGAAAGGAGCTGCGTTGAAAAGTAAAAATTGAGGTACCATTCAATCCAGCAGGTGAACCACTGGGTCTGTCACCTGAGAAGACCAGAATCGAGAAGACACAGGCTGCAAAAGCTGCACTGCAGCCTTATTCACAATAGCCAAGACAGTGAAGCTACCAAAATGTCCATCAACAGGTGAATGGATAAAAAGTAGTGGTCCATGTACACGATGGAATCTTAGCCATGGAAAACAATGAAACACTGCTCTTTGAGGCACCACAGATGAGCCTGGAGATAATCACAAGACATGAGGTAAGTCGGAAAGCAAAAGACCTCTATCCTATGATATCACTTATAGGCGTTATCTAATAACTGACACAAATGAACCTATTTCCACAGAGAAAGACACTCACAGACTTAGAAAACAAACTATGCTCATCTAAAAGGAAAGGTGGGGGGGAATGGATCAATTAACATCAGTGTTACTATATGGATACAAATTCATATCATATACGTATATCAAAAAGACCGACCCTATAGCAAGGGAGGTCTACGGAACACTCTGTAATATTTTACCTGGGAAGAGGATCTGTACATGCATAGACATATATAATGTACAAATGAACCAGATATTGTAAACCTAGGACAAATAATATTCTAATCTATACCCCAATTAAAAAATTAAAAAAAAAAGAAGTAATGAGACATACACTAATGGGGGTTTCTCCTAGCACATTCCATTCTAATTTACAACCTAGGAACACGACTTCCAGAAAGACTCTGCTGCCCTAGTACCCAGATTTGACAACGGAGAAATGCTGCCTCCTTGTGGCCGTTTCCCTTAACAGCAGCTTTAAACCCATTGCTAAAGGTCCCTAAATATTCACCAACGTTGCAGTTCTGTAAATGACACCTGCCCTCCAAAAAAGGCCTGGGGTCGAAAATCGAGTAATAAATTCAAAAGAGGGCAACCTTCCAAGAAGACAAATTCAAGACGTATATGGTACTCATACTTTTTTCTGTTTTTTTTTCACAGAAAGGAAAAGGCGTGGGAAAATGTTGAATTTTAGGAATTTTTAAAGACATGCAAACCCAAATTAGAAAAACCTATCAGCTCACAGCAGTCAGAATGGCCATTAGCGAAAACGGTGCAAACAATAAATGCTGAAGGGATTGTGGAGAAATGCGTACCCTCGGTTCTAAGGGCCATGTGGTAAGAGCCACTAATGAAAACACAATGGAGGTGCTTTGAAAAGGGAAACATTGAGCTACCAGTCCATCAATCACACCCACTGCTGGGCCTATCTCCTGAGAAAATGAGAATCAAAAAGTCACAGGCTGGCAATCCTGCACTCCAGCAATATTTACTATAGCCATCACTTGGAAGCAATGAAAATGTCCATCATCAGAGGAAGGAACCAAGAAGAAGTGGTCCATGTACACAATGGAATATTTCTCCAATAAAAACTATAAATTAAATTTAAAAAACAAACAAAAGGAAGGAGATATCAGCTTCTGTGGGTTTACCCGGGCACATTCCACTCTAATTTATCAGCGAGGAACACCGCTGGCCGGGAGGTCTGTTTCCCTAGTTACCAGAGTGGGGATCGTAGAAAGGATGCCGCCCTCTGGCCGTTACCTGCAAAAGCAGCTGTAAAGCCTGTGCTAATGGTCACTTCATATGAACAAGTACTGCAGGGCTGTAAGTGAAACCTGCCCTCAAAATGTCTTGAGGGAAGTAATGGCCAAAACATTTTAAAATGTGACACATACTTGAAGCAAACACTTTGAAGAACTAAGCTGTAATCACAGTTTGAAAAATAAAACGGACATGCCTTACAGGCCAATTTCAACGGAATATGACACACATGCAGATTCAACCACAAATTGGTATCAGCTCACACCAGTCAGAATCGCCATCAGCAAGAAATCTATAAACAGTAAATGCTGAAGGTGTTGTGGAGAAATGCATACCGTGAACTTTAAGAGGGACATAACCTGGAAAGAGCCACTAATGAGAACAGAATGGAGGGGCCTTTAAAAGGTAAACATTGAGCTCCCGTATGATCCAGCCGGCCCATTCCTGGACCTATAACCTAGGAAGACAGAATTGGAAAGACACAGGCAGACAAATGTGCACTGCACAGTATTACAATAGCCAAGATATGGAAGTAACCAAAAAGTCCACCAACAGATGGGTGGACCAGGAAGAACTGCTACATGTCGAGATGGAATATTAGTTAGCGAAAGAATGAAACAGTGCCATTTGCAGCACCATAGGTGAGTCTAGAAGTAATCACGCAACTTGTGGTAAGTGAGAAAGCGAAAGACACAGGTCCTATCATATCACTTATAGGTGTTACCTAAAATTCGATACCAATGAAGATATTTCCACAGAGAAGGGCAATCACAGGTTCATTAAACTTATGGTTCACCAAATGGAAAGGTGTGAGGAGTAGATACATTACGACATTGGGGTTAACAGAGATATACAAACACATGTGAAATATATAATCACCAAATACCTACGGAATACCAAGAGAGGACTACTCAATATTCTCTCATAATCTACATGGAAAAAGGATCCGACGAATAATAGATACATGTATATTTGTGAAAGAACCACATCTTGCACACCTAGAATAAACAAAACGTTGTAATCAAATTTGCTGTGATAAAAAATAAAAAAGAGTTAAAAATACGCATAAGAAGTAATGAGCCATAACCATAAAGGGCTTTTTCCCGGCACATTCCATTCTAATTTACAACCTACAACACGACTTCCATTAAGGCTCTGTTGCCCTAGTAACCAGATTTGGTAAAGGAGAAATGCTGCCGCCTTGCGGCCGTTTCCCACAAGAGCGGCTTTAAACCCACAGCTAATGGTCACTGAACATTCACAAGGACTTGGGGCAGTAAAGGACACCTGCCCTCCAAAATTGTGCTGAGGTGGGGAATGAACAAAAAAATTCAAAACAGGCAAATCTTTCAGGAAGATAGTATGAGGTGGTAAGTTTTACTCACTCTCTTTAAAGAAAAGGAAAATGGATAAAAGCTCAACCTCAGGAAGTATTAGACTCATGCAATCTAATCTACAAAAAGGTTTCAACTCTCCCCAGTCGACTGACCATCAGCAAAAGGTCTACAAACAATAAAGGCTGCAGGCGTTTTAGAGAACTCTGTACCCTCTACTTGCTGGTGAGATGTGAAAGGGTAACAGCCAATAATGAGAACAGAAAGGAGCTGCGTTGAAAAGTAAAAATTGAGGTACCATTCAATCCAGCAGGTGAACCACTGGGTCTGTCACCTGAGAAGACCAGAATCGAGAAGACACAGGCTGCAAAAGCTGCACTGCAGCCTTATTCACAATAGCCAAGACAGTGAAGCTACCAAAATGTCCATCAACAGGTGAATGGATAAAAAGTAGTGGTCCATGTACACGATGGAATCTTAGCCATGGAAAACAATGAAACACTGCTCTTTGAGGCACCACAGATGAGCCTGGAGATAATCACAAGACATGAGGTAAGTCGGAAAGCAAAAGACCTCTATCCTATGATATCACTTATAGGCGTTATCTAATAACTGACACAAATGAACCTATTTCCACAGAGAAAGACACTCACAGACTTAGAAAACAAACTATGCTCATCTAAAAGGAAAGGTGGGGGGGAATGGATCAATTAACATCAGTGTTACTATATGGATACAAATTCATATCATATACGTATATCAAAAAGACCGACCCTATAGCAAGGGAGGTCTACGGAACACTCTGTAATATTTTACCTGGGAAGAGGATCTGTACATGCATAGACATATATAATGTACAAATGAACCAGATATTGTAAACCTAGGACAAATAATATTCTAATCTATACCCCAATTAAAAAATTTAAAAAAAAAGAAGTAATGAGACATACACTAATGGGGGTTTCTCCTAGCACATTCCATTCTAATTTACAACCTAGGAACACGACTTCCAGAAAGACTCTGCTGCCCTAGTACGCAGATTTGACAACGGAGAAATGCTGCCTCCTTGTGGCCGTTTCCCTTAACAGCAGCTTTAAACCCATTGCTAAAGGTCCCTAAATATTCACCAACGTTGCAGTTCTGTAAATGACACCTGCCCTCCAAAAAAGGCCTGGGGTCGAAAATCGAGTAATAAATTCAAAAGAGGGCAACCTTCCAAGAAGACAAATTCAAGACGTATATGGTACTCATACTTTTTTCTGTTTTTTTTTCACAGAAAGGAAAAGGCGTGGGAAAATGTTGAATTTTAGGAATTTTTAAAGACATGCAAACCCAAATTAGAAAAACCTATCAGCTCACAGCAGTCAGAATGGCCATTAGCGAAAACGGTGCAAACAATAAATGCCGAAGGGATTGTGGAGAAATGCGTACCCTCGGTTCTAAGGGCCATGTGGTAAGAGCCACTAATGAAAACACAATGGAGGTGCTTTGAAAAGGGAAACATTGAGCTACCAGTCCATCAATCACACCCACTGCTGGGCCTATCTCCTGAGAAAATGAGAATCAAAAAGTCACAGGCTGGCAATCCTGCACTCCAGCAATATTTACTATAGCCATCACTTGGAAGCAATGAAAATGTCCATCATCAGAGGAAGGAACCAAGAAGAAGTGGTCCATGTACACAATGGAATATTTCTCCAATAAAAACTATAAATTAAATTTAAAAAACAAACAAAAGGAAGGAGATATCAGCTTCTGTGGGTTTACCCGGGCACATTCCACTCTAATTTATCAGCGAGGAACACCGCTGGCCGGGAGGTCTGTTTCCCTAGTTACCAGAGTGGGGATCGTAGAAAGGATGCCGCCCTCTGGCCGTTACCTGCAAAAGCAGCTGTAAAGCCTGTGCTAATGGTCACTTCATATGAACAAGTACTGCAGGGCTGTAAGTGAAACCTGCCCTCAAAATGTCTTGAGGGAAGTAATGGCCAAAACATTTTAAAATGTGACACATACTGAAGCAAACACTTTGAAGAACTAAGCTGTAATCACAGTTTGAAAAATAAAACGGACATGCCTTACAGGCCAATTTCAACGGAATATGACACACATGCAGATTCAACCACAAATTGGTATCAGCTCACACCAGTCAGAATCGCCATCAGCAAGAAATCTATAAACAGTAAATGCTGAAGGTGTTGTGGAGAAATGCATACCGTGAACTTTAAGAGGGACATAACCTGGAAAGAGCCACTAATGAGAACAGAATGGAGGGGCCTTTAAAAGGTAAACATTGAGCTCCCGTATGATCCAGCCGGCCCATTCCTGGACCTATAACCTAGGAAGACAGAATTGGAAAGACACAGGCAGACAAATGTGCACTGCACAGTATTACAATAGCCAAGATATGGAAGTAACCAAAAAGTCCACCAACAGATGGGTGGACCAGGAAGAACTGCTACATGTCGAGATGGAATATTAGTTAGCGAAAGAATGAAACAGTGCCATTTGCAGCACCATAGGTGAGTCTAGAAGTAATCACGCAACTTGTGGTAAGTGAGAAAGCGAAAGACACAGGTCCTATCATATCACTTATAGGTGTTACCTAAAATTCGATACCAATGAAGATATTTCCACAGAGAAGGGCAATCACAGGTTCATTAAACTTATGGTTCACCAAATGGAAAGGTGTGAGGAGTAGATACATTACGACATTGGGGTTAACAGAGATATACAAACACATGTGAAATATATAATCACCAAATACCTACGGAATACCAAGAGAGGACTACTCAATATTCTGTCATAATCTACATGGAAAAAGGATCCGACGAATAATAGATACATGTATATTTGTGAAAGAACCACATCTTGCACACCTAGAATAAACAAAACGTTGTAATCAAATTTGCTGTGATAAAAAATAAAAAAGAGTTAAAAATACGCATAAGAAGTAATGAGCCATAACCATAAAGGGCTTTTTCCCGGCACATTCCATTCTAATTTACAACCTACAACACGACTTCCATTAAGGCTCTGTTGCCCTAGTAACCAGATTTGGTAAAGGAGAAATGCTGCCGCCTTGCGGCCGTTTCCCACAAGAGCGGCTTTAAACCCACAGCTAATGGTCACTGAACATTCACAAGGACTTGGGGCAGTAAAGGACACCTGCCCTCCAAAATTGTGCTGAGGTGGGGAATGAACAAAAAAATTCAAAACAGGCAAATCTTTCAGGAAGATAGTATGAGGTGGTAAGTTTTACTCACTCTCTTTAAAGAAAAGGAAAATGGATAAAAGCTCAACCTCAGGAAGTATTAGACTCATGCAATCTAATCTACAAAAAGGTTTCAACTCTCCCCAGTCGACTGACCATCAGCAAAAGGTCTACAAACAATAAAGGCTGCAGGCGTTTTAGAGAACTCTGTACCCTCTACTTGCTGGTGAGATGTGAAAGGGTAACAGCCAATAATGAGAACAGAAAGGAGCTGCGTTGAAAAGTAAAAATTGAGGTACCATTCAATCCAGCAGGTGAACCACTGGGTCTGTCACCTGAGAAGACCAGAATCGAGAAGACACAGGCTGCAAAAGCTGCACTGCAGCCTTATTCACAATAGCCAAGACAGTGAAGCTACCAAAATGTCCATCAACAGGTGAATGGATAAAAAGTAGTGGTCCATGTACACGATGGAATCTTAGCCATGGAAAACAATGAAACACTGCTCTTTGAGGCACCACAGATGAGCCTGGAGATAATCACAAGACATGAGGTAAGTCGGAAAGCAAAAGACCTCTATCCTATGATATCACTTATAGGCGTTATCTAATAACTGACACAAATGAACCTATTTCCACAGAGAAAGACACTCACAGACTTAGAAAACAAACTATGCTCATCTAAAAGGAAAGGTGGGGGGGAATGGATCAATTAACATCAGTGTTACTATATGGATACAAATTCATATCATATACGTATATCAAAAAGACCGACCCTATAGCAAGGGAGGTCTACGGAACACTCTGTAATATTTTACCTGGGAAGAGGATCTGTACATGCATAGACATATATAATGTACAAATGAACCAGATATTGTAAACCTAGGACAAATAATATTCTAATCTATACCCCAATTAAAAAATTTAAAAAAAAAGAAGTAATGAGACATACACTAATGGGGGTTTCTCCTAGCACATTCCATTCTAATTTACAACCTAGGAACACGACTTCCAGAAAGACTCTGCTGCCCTAGTACCCAGATTTGACAACGGAGAAATGCTGCCTCCTTGTGGCCGTTTCCCTTAACAGCAGCTTTAAACCCATTGCTAAAGGTCCCTAAATATTCACCAACGTTGCAGTTCTGTAAATGACACCTGCCCTCCAAAAAAGGCCTGGGGTCGAAAATCGAGTAATAAATTCAAAAGAGGGCAACCTTCCAAGAAGACAAATTCAAGACGTATATGGTACTCATACTTTTTTCTGTTTTTTTTTCACAGAAAGGAAAAGGCGTGGGAAAATGTTGAATTTTAGGAATTTTTAAAGACATGCAAACCCAAATTAGAAAAACCTATCAGCTCACAGCAGTCAGAATGGCCATTAGCGAAAACGGTGCAAACAATAAATGCTGAAGGGATTGTGGAGAAATGCGTACCCTCGGTTCTAAGGGCCATGTGGTAAGAGCCACTAATGAAAACACAATGGAGGTGCTTTGAAAAGGGAAACATTGAGCTACCAGTCCATCAATCACACCCACTGCTGGGCCTATCTCCTGAGAAAATGAGAATCAAAAAGTCACAGGCTGGCAATCCTGCACTCCAGCAATATTTACTATAGCCATCACTTGGAAGCAATGAAAATGTCCATCATCAGAGGAAGGAACCAAGAAGAAGTGGTCCATGTACACAATGGAATATTTCTCCAATAAAAACTATAAATTAAATTTAAAAAACAAACAAAAGGAAGGAGATATCAGCTTCTGTGGGTTTACCCGGGCACATTCCACTCTAATTTATCAGCGAGGAACACCGCTGGCCGGGAGGTCTGTTTCCCTAGTTACCAGAGTGGGGATCGTAGAAAGGATGCCGCCCTCTGGCCGTTACCTGCAAAAGCAGCTGTAAAGCCTGTGCTAATGGTCACTTCATATGAACAAGTACTGCAGGGCTGTAAGTGAAACCTGCCCTCAAAATGTCTTGAGGGAAGTAATGGCCAAAACATTTTAAAATGTGACACATACTTGAAGCAAACACTTTGAAGAACTAAGCTGTAATCACAGTTTGAAAAATAAAACGGACATGCCTTACAGGCCAATTTCAACGGAATATGACACACATGCAGATTCAACCACAAATTGGTATCAGCTCACACCAGTCAGAATCGCCATCAGCAAGAAATCTATAAACAGTAAATGCTGAAGGTGTTGTGGAGAAATGCATACCGTGAACTTTAAGAGGGACATAACCTGGAAAGAGCCACTAATGAGAACAGAATGGAGGGGCCTTTAAAAGGTAAACATTGAGCTCCCGTATGATCCAGCCGGCCCATTCCTGGACCTATAACCTAGGAAGACAGAATTGGAAAGACACAGGCAGACAAATGTGCACTGCACAGTATTACAATAGCCAAGATATGGAAGTAACCAAAAAGTCCACCAACAGATGGGTGGACCAGGAAGAACTGCTACATGTCGAGATGGAATATTAGTTAGCGAAAGAATGAAACAGTGCCATTTGCAGCACCATAGGTGAGTCTAGAAGTAATCACGCAACTTGTGGTAAGTGAGAAAGCGAAAGACACAGGTCCTATCATATCACTTATAGGTGTTACCTAAAATTCGATACCAATGAAGATATTTCCACAGAGAAGGGCAATCACAGGTTCATTAAACTTATGGTTCACCAAATGGAAAGGTGTGAGGAGTAGATACATTACGACATTGGGGTTAACAGAGATATACAAACACATGTGAAATATATAATCACCAAATACCTACGGAATACCAAGAGAGGACTACTCAATATTCTCTCATAATCTACATGGAAAAAGGATCCGACGAATAATAGATACATGTATATTTGTGAAAGAACCACATCTTGCACACCTAGAATAAACAAAACGTTGTAATCAAATTTGCTGTGATAAAAAATAAAAAAGAGTTAAAAATACGCATAAGAAGTAATGAGCCATAACCATAAAGGGCTTTTTCCCGGCACATTCCATTCTAATTTACAACCTACAACACGACTTCCATTAAGGCTCTGTTGCCCTAGTAACCAGATTTGGTAAAGGAGAAATGCTGCCGCCTTGCGGCCGTTTCCCACAAGAGCGGCTTTAAACCCACAGCTAATGGTCACTGAACATTCACAAGGACTTGGGGCAGTAAAGGACACCTGCCCTCCAAAATTGTGCTGAGGTGGGGAATGAACAAAAAAATTCAAAACAGGCAAATCTTTCAGGAAGATAGTATGAGGTGGTAAGTTTTACTCACTCTCTTTAAAGAAAAGGAAAATGGATAAAAGCTCAACCTCAGGAAGTATTAGACTCATGCAATCTAATCTACAAAAAGGTTTCAACTCTCCCCAGTCGACTGACCATCAGCAAAAGGTCTACAAACAATAAAGGCTGCAGGCGTTTTAGAGAACTCTGTACCCTCTACTTGCTGGTGAGATGTGAAAGGGTAACAGCCAATAATGAGAACAGAAAGGAGCTGCGTTGAAAAGTAAAAATTGAGGTACCATTCAATCCAGCAGGTGAACCACTGGGTCTGTCACCTGAGAAGACCAGAATCGAGAAGACACAGGCTGCAAAAGCTGCACTGCAGCCTTATTCACAATAGCCAAGACAGTGAAGCTACCAAAATGTCCATCAACAGGTGAATGGATAAAAAGTAGTGGTCCATGTACACGATGGAATCTTAGCCATGGAAAACAATGAAACACTGCTCTTTGAGGCACCACAGATGAGCCTGGAGATAATCACAAGACATGAGGTAAGTCGGAAAGCAAAAGACCTCTATCCTATGATATCACTTATAGGCGTTATCTAATAACTGACACAAATGAACCTATTTCCACAGAGAAAGACACTCACAGACTTAGAAAACAAACTATGCTCATCTAAAAGGAAAGGTGGGGGGGAATGGATCAAT
Organism: Eubalaena glacialis; assembly: GCF_028564815.1. Classification (NCBI taxonomy): domain Eukaryota; kingdom Metazoa; phylum Chordata; class Mammalia; order Artiodactyla; family Balaenidae; genus Eubalaena; species Eubalaena glacialis. Next base: position 133,589,834 of record NC_083720.1, on the reverse strand, counting down.
TAACATCAGTGTTACTATATGGATACAAATTCATATCATATACGTATATCAAAAAGACCGACCCTATAGCAAGGGAGGTCTACGGAACACTCTGTAATATTTTACCTGGGAAGAGGATCTGTACATGCATAGACATATATAATGTACAAATGAACCAGATATTGTAAACCTAGGACAAATAATATTCTAATCTATACCCCAATTAAAAAATTTAAAAAAAAAGAAGTAATGAGACATACACTAATGGGGGTTTCTCCTAGCACATTCCATTCTAATTTACAACCTAGGAACACGACTTCCAGAAAGACTCTGCTGCCCTAGTACCCAGATTTGACAACGGAGAAATGCTGCCTCCTTGTGGCCGTTTCCCTTAACAGCAGCTTTAAACCCATTGCTAAAGGTCCCTAAATATTCACCAACGTTGCAGTTCTGTAAATGACACCTGCCCTCCAAAAAAGGCCTGGGGTCGAAAATCGAGTAATAAATTCAAAAGAGGGCAACCTTCCAAGAAGACAAATTCAAGACGTATATGGTACTCATACTTTTTTCTGTTTTTTTTTCACAGAAAGGAAAAGGCGTGGGAAAATGTTGAATTTTAGGAATTTTTAAAGACATGCAAACCCAAATTAGAAAAACCTATCAGCTCACAGCAGTCAGAATGGCCATTAGCGAAAACGGTGCAAACAATAAATGCCGAAGGGATTTTGGAGAAATGCGTACCCTCGGTTCTAAGGGCCATGTGGTAAGAGCCACTAATGAAAACACAATGGAGGTGCTTTGAAAAGGGAAACATTGAGCTACCAGTCCATCAATCACACCCACTGCTGGGCCTATCTCCTGAGAAAATGAGAATCAAAAAGTCACAGGCTGGCAATCCTGCACTCCAGCAATATTTACTATAGCCATCACTTGGAAGCAATGAAAATGTCCATCATCAGAGGAAGGAACCAAGAAGAAGTGGTCCATGTACACAATGGAATATTTCTCCAATAAAAACTATAAATTAAATTTAAAAAACAAACAAAAGGAAGGAGATATCAGCTTCTGTGGGTTTACCTGGGCACATTCCACTCTAATTTATCAGCGAGGAACACCGCTGGCCGGGAGGTCTGTTTCCCTAGTTACCAGAGTGGGGATCGTAGAAAGGATGCCGCCCTCTGGCCGTTACCTGCAAAAGCAGCTGTAAAGCCTGTGCTAATGGTCACTTCATATGAACAAGTACTGCAGGGCTGTAAGTGAAACCTGCCCTCAAAATGTCTTGAGGGAAGTAATGGCCAAAACATTTTAAAATGTGACACATACTGAAGCAAACACTTTGAAGAACTAAGCTGTAATCACAGTTTGAAAAATAAAACGGACATGCCTTACAGGCCAATTTCAACGGAATATGACACACATGCAGATTCAACCACAAATTGGTATCAGCTCACACCAGTCAGAATCGCCATCAGCAAGAAATCTATAAACAGTAAATGCTGAAGGTGTTGTGGAGAAATGCATACCGTGAACTTTAAGAGGGACATAACCTGGAAAGAGCCACTAATGAGAACAGAATGGAGGGGCCTTTAAAAGGTAAACATTGAGCTCCCGTATGATCCAGCCGGCCCATTCCTGGACCTATAACCTAGGAAGACAGAATTGGAAAGACACAGGCAGACAAATGTGCACTGCACAGTATTACAATAGCCAAGATATGGAAGTAACCAAAAAGTCCACCAACAGATGGGTGGACCAGGAAGAACTGCTACATGTCGAGATGGAATATTAGTTAGCGAAAGAATGAAACAGTGCCATTTGCAGCACCATAGGTGAGTCTAGAAGTAATCACGCAACTTGTGGTAAGTGAGAAAGCGAAAGACACAGGTCCTATCATATCACTTATAGGTGTTACCTAAAATTCGATACCAATGAAGATATTTCCACAGAGAAGGGCAATCACAGGTTCATTAAACTTATGGTTCACCAAATGGAAAGGTGTGAGGAGTAGATACATTACGACATTGGGGTTAACAGAGATATACAAACACATGTGAAATATATAATCACCAAATACCTACGGAATACCAAGAGAGGACTACTCAATATTCTGTCATAATCTACATGGAAAAAGGATCCGACGAATAATAGATACATGTATATTTGTGAAAGAACCACATCTTGCACACCTAGAATAAACAAAACGTTGTAATCAAATTTGCTGTGATAAAAAATAAAAAAGAGTTAAAAATACGCATAAGAAGTAATGAGCCATAACCATAAAGGGCTTTTTCCCGGCACATTCCATTCTAATTTACAACCTACAACACGACTTCCATTAAGGCTCTGTTGCCCTAGTAACCAGATTTGGTAAAGGAGAAATGCTGCCGCCTTGCGGCCGTTTCCCACAAGAGCGGCTTTAAACCCACAGCTAATGGTCACTGAACATTCACAAGGACTTGGGGCAGTAAAGGACACCTGCCCTCCAAAATTGTGCTGAGGTGGGGAATGAACAAAAAAATTCAAAACAGGCAAATCTTTCAGGAAGATAGTATGAGGTGGTAAGTTTTACTCACTCTCTTTAAAGAAAAGGAAAATGGATAAAAGCTCAACCTCAGGAAGTATTAGACTCATGCAATCTAATCTACAAAAAGGTTTCAACTCTCCCCAGTCGACTGACCATCAGCAAAAGGTCTACAAACAATAAAGGCTGCAGGCGTTTTAGAGAACTCTGTACCCTCTACTTGCTGGTGAGATGTGAAAGGGTAACAGCCAATAATGAGAACAGAAAGGAGCTGCGTTGAAAAGTAAAAATTGAGGTACCATTCAATCCAGCAGGTGAACCACTGGGTCTGTCACCTGAGAAGACCAGAATCGAGAAGACACAGGCTGCAAAAGCTGCACTGCAGCCTTATTCACAATAGCCAAGACAGTGAAGCTACCAAAATGTCCATCAACAGGTGAATGGATAAAAAGTAGTGGTCCATGTACACGATGGAATCTTAGCCATGGAAAACAATGAAACACTGCTCTTTGAGGCACCACAGATGAGCCTGGAGATAATCACAAGACATGAGGTAAGTCGGAAAGCAAAAGACCTCTATCCTATGATATCACTTATAGGCGTTATCTAATAACTGACACAAATGAACCTATTTCCACAGAGAAAGACACTCACAGACTTAGAAAACAAACTATGCTCATCTAAAAGGAAAGGTGGGGGGGAATGGATCAATTAACATCAGTGTTACTATATGGATACAAATTCATATCATATACGTATATCAAAAAGACCGACCCTATAGCAAGGGAGGTCTACGGAACACTCTGTAATATTTTACCTGGGAAGAGGATCTGTACATGCATAGACATATATAATGTACAAATGAACCAGATATTGTAAACCTAGGACAAATAATATTCTAATCTATACCCCAATTAAAAAATTTAAAAAAAAAGAAGTAATGAGACATACACTAATGGGGGTTTCTCCTAGCACATTCCATTCTAATTTACAACCTAGGAACACGACTTCCAGAAAGACTCTGCTGCCCTAGTACCCAGATTTGACAACGGAGAAATGCTGCCTCCTTGTGGCCGTTTCCCTTAACAGCAGCTTTAAACCCATTGCTAAAGGTCCCTAAATATTCACCAACGTTGCAGTTCTGTAAATGACACCTGCCCTCCAAAAAAGGCCTGGGGTCGAAAATCGAGTAATAAATTCAAAAGAGGGCAACCTTCCAAGAAGACAAATTCAAGACGTATATGGTACTCATACTTTTTTCTGTTTTTTTTTCACAGAAAGGAAAAGGCGTGGGAAAATGTTGAATTTTAGGAATTTTTAAAGACATGCAAACCCAAATTAGAAAAACCTATCAGCTCACAGCAGTCAGAATGGCCATTAGCGAAAACGGTGCAAACAATAAATGCCGAAGGGATTGTGGAGAAATGCGTACCCTCGGTTCTAAGGGCCATGTGGTAAGAGCCACTAATGAAAACACAATGGAGGTGCTTTGAAAAGGGAAACATTGAGCTACCAGTCCATCAATCACACCCACTGCTGGGCCTATCTCCTGAGAAAATGAGAATCAAAAAGTCACAGGCTGGCAATCCTGCACTCCAGCAATATTTACTATAGCCATCACTTGGAAGCAATGAAAATGTCCATCATCAGAGGAAGGAACCAAGAAGAAGTGGTCCATGTACACAATGGAATATTTCTCCAATAAAAACTATAAATTAAATTTAAAAAACAAACAAAAGGAAGGAGATATCAGCTTCTGTGGGTTTACCCGGGCACATTCCACTCTAATTTATCAGCGAGGAACACCGCTGGCCGGGAGGTCTGTTTCCCTAGTTACCAGAGTGGGGATCGTAGAAAGGATGCCGCCCTCTGGCCGTTACCTGCAAAAGCAGCTGTAAAGCCTGTGCTAATGGTCACTTCATATGAACAAGTACTGCAGGGCTGTAAGTGAAACCTGCCCTCAAAATGTCTTGAGGGAAGTAATGGCCAAAACATTTTAAAATGTGACACATACTTGAAGCAAACACTTTGAAGAACTAAGCTGTAATCACAGTTTGAAAAATAAAACGGACATGCCTTACAGGCCAATTTCAACGGAATATGACACACATGCAGATTCAACCACAAATTGGTATCAGCTCACACCAGTCAGAATCGCCATCAGCAAGAAATCTATAAACAGTAAATGCTGAAGGTGTTGTGGAGAAATGCATACCGTGAACTTTAAGAGGGACATAACCTGGAAAGAGCCACTAATGAGAACAGAATGGAGGGGCCTTTAAAAGGTAAACATTGAGCTCCCGTATGATCCAGCCGGCCCATTCCTGGACCTATAACCTAGGAAGACAGAATTGGAAAGACACAGGCAGACAAATGTGCACTGCACAGTATTACAATAGCCAAGATATGGAAGTAACCAAAAAGTCCACCAACAGATGGGTGGACCAGGAAGAACTGCTACATGTCGAGATGGAATATTAGTTAGCGAAAGAATGAAACAGTGCCATTTGCAGCACCATAGGTGAGTCTAGAAGTAATCACGCAACTTGTGGTAAGTGAGAAAGCGAAAGACACAGGTCCTATCATATCACTTATAGGTGTTACCTAAAATTCGATACCAATGAAGATATTTCCACAGAGAAGGGCAATCACAGGTTCATTAAACTTATGGTTCACCAAATGGAAAGGTGTGAGGAGTAGATACATTACGACATTGGGGTTAACAGAGATATACAAACACATGTGAAATATATAATCACCAAATACCTACGGAATACCAAGAGAGGACTACTCAATATTCTCTCATAATCTACATGGAAAAAGGATCCGACGAATAATAGATACATGTATATTTGTGAAAGAACCACATCTTGCACACCTAGAATAAACAAAACGTTGTAATCAAATTTGCTGTGATAAAAAATAAAAAAGAGTTAAAAATACGCATAAGAAGTAATGAGCCATAAACATAAAGGGCTTTTTCCTGGCACATTCCATTCTAATTTACAACCTACAACACGACTTCCATTAAGGCTCTGTTGCCCTAGTAACCAGATTTGGTAAAGGAGAAATGCTGCCGCCTTGCGGCCGTTTCCCACAAGAGCGGCTTTAAACCCACAGCTAATGGTCACTGAACATTCACAAGGACTTGGGGCAGTAAAGGACACCTGCCCTCCAAAATTGTGCTGAGGTGGGGAATGAACAAAAAAATTCAAAACAGGCAAATCTTTCAGGAAGATAGTATGAGGTGGTAAGTTTTACTCACTCTCTTTAAAGAAAAGGAAAATGGATAAAAGCTCAACCTCAGGAAGTATTAGACTCATGCAATCTAATCTACAAAAAGGTTTCAACTCTCCCCAGTCGACTGACCATCAGCAAAAGGTCTACAAACAATAAAGGCTGCAGGCGTTTTAGAGAACTCTGTACCCTCTACTTGCTGGTGAGATGTGAAAGGGTAACAGCCAATAATGAGAACAGAAAGGAGCTGCGTTGAAAAGTAAAAATTGAGGTACCATTCAATCCAGCAGGTGAACCACTGGGTCTGTCACCTGAGAAGACCAGAATCGAGAAGACACAGGCTGAAAAAGCTGCACTGCAGCCTTATTCACAATAGCCAAGACAGTGAAGCTACCAAAATGTCCATCAACAGGTGAATGGATAAAAAGTAGTGGTCCATGTACACGATGGAATCTTAGCCATGGAAAACAATGAAACACTGCTCTTTGAGGCACCACAGATGAGCCTGGAGATAATCACAAGACATGAGGTAAGTCGGAAAGCAAAAGACCTCTATCCTATGATATCACTTATAGGCGTTATCTAATAACTGACACAAATGAACCTATTTCCACAGAGAAAGACACTCACAGACTTAGAAAACAAACTATGCTCATCTAAAAGGAAAGGTGGGGGGGAATGGATCAATTAACATCAGTGTTACTATATGGATACAAATTCATATCATATACGTATATCAAAAAGACCGACCCTATAGCAAGGGAGGTCTACGGAACACTCTGTAATATTTTACCTGGGAAGAGGATCTGTACATGCATAGACATATATAATGTACAAATGAACCAGATATTGTAAACCTAGGACAAATAATATTCTAATCTATACCCCAATTAAAAAATTTAAAAAAAAAGAAGTAATGAGACATACACTAATGGGGGTTTCTCCTAGCACATTCCATTCTAATTTACAACCTAGGAACACGACTTCCAGAAAGACTCTGCTGCCCTCGTACCCAGATTTGACAACGGAGAAATGCTGCCTCCTTGTGGCCGTTTCCCTTAACAGCAGCTTTAAACCCATTGCTAAAGGTCCCTAAATATTCACCAACGTTGCAGTTCTGTAAATGACACCTGCCCTCCAAAAAAGGCCTGGGGTCGAAAATCGAGTAATAAATTCAAAAGAGGGCAACCTTCCAAGAAGACAAATTCAAGACGTATATGGTACTCATACTTTTTTCTGTTTTTTTTTCACAGAAAGGAAAAGGCGTGGGAAAATGTTGAATTTTAGGAATTTTTAAAGACATGCAAACCCAAATTAGAAAAACCTATCAGCTCACAGCAGTCAGAATGGCCATTAGCGAAAACGGTGCAAACAATAAATGCTGAAGGGATTGTGGAGAAATGCGTACCCTCGGTTCTAAGGGCCATGTGGTAAGAGCCACTAATGAAAACACAATGGAGGTGCTTTGAAAAGGGAAACATTGAGCTACCAGTCCATCAATCACACCCACTGCTGGGCCTATCTCCTGAGAAAATGAGAATCAAAAAGTCACAGGCTGGCAATCCTGCACTCCAGCAATATTTACTATAGCCATCACTTGGAAGCAATGAAAATGTCCATCATCAGAGGAAGGAACCAAGAAGAAGTGGTCCATGTACACAATGGAATATTTCTCCAATAAAAACTATAAATTAAATTTAAAAAACAAACAAAAGGAAGGAGATATCAGCTTCTGTGGGTTTACCCAGGCACATTCCACTCTAATTTATCAGCGAGGAACACCGCTGGCCGGGAGGTCTGTTTCCCTAGTTACCAGAGTGGGGATCGTAGAAAGGATGCCGCCCTCTGGCCGTTACCTGCAAAAGCAGCTGTAAAGCCTGTGCTAATGGTCACTTCATATGAACAAGTACTGCAGGGCTGTAAGTGAAACCTGCCCTCAAAATGTCTTGAGGGAAGTAATGGCCAAAACATTTTAAAATGTGACACATACTTGAAGCAAACACTTTGAAGAACTAAGCTGTAATCACAGTTTGAAAAATAAAACGGACATGCCTTACAGGCCAATTTCAACGGAATATGACACACATGCAAATTCAACCACAAATTGGTATCAGCTCACACCAGTCAGAATCGCCATCAGCAAGAAATCTATAAACAGTAAATGCTGAAGGTGTTGTGGAGAAATGCATACCGTGAACTTTAAGAGGGACATAACCTGGAAAGAGCCACTAATGAGAACAGAATGGAGGGGCCTTTAAAAGGTAAACATTGAGCTCCCGTATGATCCAGCCGGCCCATTCCTGGACCTATAACCTAGGAAGACAGAATTGGAAAGACACAGGCAGACAAATGTGCACTGCACAGTATTACAATAGCCAAGATATGGAAGTAACCAAAAAGTCCACCAACAGATGGGTGGACCAGGAAGAACTGCTACATGTCGAGATGGAATATTAGTTAGCGAAAGAATGAAACAGTGCCATTTGCAGCACCATAGGTGAGTCTAGAAGTAATCACGCAACTTGTGGTAAGTGAGAAAGCGAAAGACACAGGTCCTATCATATCACTTATAGGTGTTACCTAAAATTCGATACCAATGAAGATATTTCCACAGAGAAGGGCAATCACAGGTTCATTAAACTTATGGTTCACCAAATGGAAAGGTGTGAGGAGTAGATACATTACGACATTGGGGTTAACAGAGATATACAAACACATGTGAAATATATAATCACCAAATACCTACGGAATACCAAGAGAGGACTACTCAATATTCTCTCATAATCTACATGGAAAAAGGATCCGACGAATAATAGATATATGTATATTTGTGAAAGAACCACATCTTGCACACCTAGAATAAACAAAACGTTGTAATCAAATTTGCTGTGATAAAAAATAAAAAAGAGTTAAAAATACGCATAAGAAGTAATGAGCCATAACCATAAAGGGCTTTTTCCCGGCACATTCCATTCTAATTTACAACCTACAACACGACTTCCATTAAGGCTCTGTTGCCTTAGTAACCAGATTTGGTAAAGGAGAAATGCTGCCGCCTTGCGGCCGTTTCCCACAAGAGCGGCTTTAAACCCACAGCTAATGGTCACTGAACATTCACAAGGACTTGGGGCAGTAAAGGACACCTGCCCTCCAAAATTGTGCTGAGGTGGGGAATGAACAAAAAAATTCAAAACAGGCAAATCTTTCAGGAAGATAGTATGAGGTGGTAAGTTTTACTCACTCTCTTTAAAGAAAAGGAAAATGGATAAAAGCTCAACCTCAGGAAGTATTAGACTCATGCAATCTAATCTACAAAAAGGTTTCAACTCTCCCCAGTCGACTGACCATCAGCAAAAGGTCTACAAACAATAAAGGCTGCAGGCGTTTTAGAGAACTCTGTACCCTCTACTTGCTGGTGAGATGTGAAAGGGTAACAGCCAATAATGAGAACAGAAAGGAGCTGCGTTGAAAAGTAAAAATTGAGGTACCATTCAATCCAGCAGGTGAACCACTGGGTCTGTCACCTGAGAAGACCAGAATCGAGAAGACACAGGCTGCAAAAGCTGCACTGCAGCCTTATTCACAATAGCCAAGACAGTGAAGCTACCAAAATGTCCATCAACAGGTGAATGGATAAAAAGTAGTGGTCCATGTACACGATGGAATCTTAGCCATGGAAAACAATGAAACACTGCTCTTTGAGGCACCACAGATGAGCCTGGAGATAATCACAAGACATGAGGTAAGTCGGAAAGCAAAAGACCTCTATCCTATGATATCACTTATAGGCGTTATCTAATAACTGACACAAATGAACCTATTTCCACAGAGAAAGACACTCACAGACTTAGAAAACAAACTATGCTCACCTAAAAGGAAAGGTGGGGGGGAATGGATCAATTAACATCAGTGTTACTATATGGATACAAATTCATATCATATACGTATATCAAAAAGACCGACCCTATAGCAAGGGAGGTCTACGGAACACTCTGTAATATTTTACCTGGGAAGAGGATCTGTACATGCATAGACATATATAATGTACAAATGAACCAGATATTGTAAACCTAGGACAAATAATATTCTAATCTATACCCCAATTAAAAAATTTAAAAAAAAAGAAGTAATGAGACATACACTAATGGGGGTTTCTCCTAGCACATTCCATTCTAATTTACAACCTAGGAACACGACTTCCAGAAAGACTCTGCTGCCCTCGTACCCAGATTTGACAACGGAGAAATGCTGCCTCCTTGTGGCCGTTTCCCTTAACAGCAGCTTTAAACCCATTGCTAAAGGTCCCTAAATATTCACCAACGTTGCAGTTCTGTAAATGACACCTGCCCTCCAAAAAAGGCCTGGGGTCGAAAATCGAGTAATAAATTCAAAAGAGGGCAACCTTCCAAGAAGACAAATTCAAGACGTATATGGTACTCATACTTTTTTCTGTTTTTTTTTCACAGAAAGGAAAAGGCGTGGGAAAATGTTGAATTTTAGGAATTTTTAAAGACATGCAAACCCAAATTAGAAAAACCTATCAGCTCACAGCAGTCAGAATGGCCATTAGCGAAAACGGTGCAAACAATAAATGCTGAAGGGATTGTGGAGAAATGCGTACCCTCGGTTCTAAGGGCCATGTGGTAAGAGCCACTAATGAAAACACAATGGAGGTGCTTTGAAAAGGGAAACATTGAGCTACCAGTCCATCAATCACACCCACTGCTGGGCCTATCTCCTGAGAAAATGAGAATCAAAAAGTCACAGGCTGGCAATCCTGCACTCCAGCAATATTTACTATAGCCATCACTTGGAAGCAATGAAAATGTCCATCATCAGAGGAAGGAACCAAGAAGAAGTGGTCCATGTACACAATGGAATATTTCTCCAATAAAAACTATAAATTAAATTTAAAAAACAAACAAAAGGAAGGAGATATCAGCTTCTGTGGGTTTACCCGGGCACATTCCACTCTAATTTATCAGCGAGGAACACCGCTGGCCGGGAGGTCTGTTTCCCTAGTTACCAGAGTGGGGATCGTAGAAAGGATGCCGCCCTCTGGCCGTTACCTGCAAAAGCAGCTGTAAAGCCTGTGCTAATGGTCACTTCATATGAACAAGTACTGCAGGGCTGTAAGTGAAACCTGCCCTCAAAATGTCTTGAGGGAAGTAATGGCCAAAACATTTTAAAATGTGACACATACTTGAAGCAAACACTTTGAAGAACTAAGCTGTAATCACAGTTTGAAAAATAAAACGGACATGCCTTACAGGCCAATTTCAACGGAATATGACACACATGCAAATTCAACCACAAATTGGTATCAGCTCACACCAGTCAGAATCGCCATCAGCAAGAAATCTATAAACAGTAAATGCTGAAGGTGTTGTGGAGAAATGCATACCGTGAACTTTAAGAGGGACATAACCTGGAAAGAGCCACTAATGAGAACAGAATGGAGGGGCCTTTAAAAGGTAAACATTGAGCTCCCGTATGATCCAGCCGGCCCATTCCTGGACCTATAACCTAGGAAGACAGAATTGGAAAGACACAGGCAGACAAATGTGCACTGCACAGTATTACAATAGCCAAGATATGGAAGTAACCAAAAAGTCCACCAACAGATGGGTGGACCAGGAAGAACTGCTACATGTCGAGATGGAATATTAGTTAGCGAAAGAATGAAACAGTGCCATTTGCAGCACCATAGGTGAGTCTAGAAGTAATCACGCAACTTGTGGTAAGTGAGAAAGCGAAAGACACAGGTCCTATCATATCACTTATAGGTGTTACCTAAAATTCGATACCAATGAAGATATTTCCACAGAGAAGGGCAATCACAGGTTCATTAAACTTATGGTTCACCAAATGGAAAGGTGTGAGGAGTAGATACATTACGACATTGGGGTTAACAGAGATATACAAACACATGTGAAATATATAATCACCAAATACCTACGGAATACCAAGAGAGGACTACTCAATATTCTCTCATAATCTACATGGAAAAAGGATCCGACGAATAATAGATATATGTATATTTGTGAAAGAACCACATCTTGCACACCTAGAATAAACAAAACGTTGTAATCAAATTTGCTGTGATAAAAAATAAAAAAGAGTTAAAAATACGCATAAGAAGTAATGAGCCATAACCATAAAGGGCTTTTTCCCGGCACATTCCATTCTAATTTACAACCTACAACACGACTTCCATTAAGGCTCTGTTGCCCTAGTAACCAGATTTGGTAAAGGAGAAATGCTGCCGCCTTGCGGCCGTTTCCCACAAGAGCGGCTTTAAACCCACAGCTAATGGTCACTGAACATTCACAAGGACTTGGGGCAGTAAAGGACACCTGCCCTCCAAAATTGTGCTGAGGTGGGGAATGAACAAAAAAATTCAAAACAGGCAAATCTTTCAGGAAGATAGTATGAGGTGGTAAGTTTTACTCACTCTCTTTAAAGAAAAGGAAAATGGATAAAAGCTCAACCTCAGGAAGTATTAGACTCATGCAATCTAATCTACAAAAAGGTTTCAACTCTCCCCAGTCGACTGACCATCAGCAAAAGGTCTACAAACAATAAAGGCTGCAGGCGTTTTAGAGAACTCTGTACCCTCTACTTGCTGGTGAGATGTGAAAGGGTAACAGCCAATAATGAGAACAGAAAGGAGCTGCGTTGAAAAGTAAAAATTGAGGTACCATTCAATCCAGCAGGTGAACCACTGGGTCTGTCACCTGAGAAGACCAGAATCGAGAAGACACAGGCTGCAAAAGCTGCACTGCAGCCTTATTCACAATAGCCAAGACAGTGAAGCTACCAAAATGTCCATCAACAGGTGAATGGATAAAAAGTAGTGGTCCATGTACACGATGGAATCTTAGCCATGGAAAACAATGAAACACTGCTCTTTGAGGCACCACAGATGAGCCTGGAGATAATCACAAGACATGAGGTAAGTCGGAAAGCAAAAGACCTCTATCCTATGATATCACTTATAGGCGTTATCTAATAACTGACACAAATGAACCTATTTCCACAGAGAAAGACACTCACAGACTTAGAAAACAAACTATGCTCATCTAAAAGGAAAGGTGGGGGGGAATGGATCAATTAACATCAGTGTTACTATATGGATACAAATTCATATCATATACGTATATCAAAAAGACCGACCCTATAGCAAGGGAGGTCTACGGAACACTCTGTAATATTTTACCTGGGAAGAGGATCTGTACATGCATAGACATATATAATGTACAAATGAACCAGATATTGTAAACCTAGGACAAATAATATTCTAATCTATACCCCAATTAAAAAATTAAAAAAAAAAGAAGTAATGAGACATACACTAATGGGGGTTTCTCCTAGCACATTCCATTCTAATTTACAACCTAGGAACACGACTTCCAGAAAGACTCTGCTGCCCTAGTACCCAGATTTGACAACGGAGAAATGCTGCCTCCTTGTGGCCGTTTCCCTTAACAGCAGCTTTAAACCCATTGCTAAAGGTCCCTAAATATTCACCAACGTTGCAGTTCTGTAAATGACACCTGCCCTCCAAAAAAGGCCTGGGGTCGAAAATCGAGTAATAAATTCAAAAGAGGGCAACCTTCCAAGAAGACAAATTCAAGACGTATATGGTACTCATACTTTTTTCTGTTTTTTTTTTTTCACAGAAAGGAAAAGGCGTGGGAAAATGTTGAATTTTAGGAATTTTTAAAGACATGCAAACCCAAATTAGAAAAACCTATCAGCTCACAGCAGTCAGAATGGCCATTAGCGAAAACGGTGCAAACAATAAATGCTGAAGGGATTGTGGAGAAATGCGTACCCTCGGTTCTAAGGGCCATGTGGTAAGAGCCACTAATGAAAACACAATGGAGGTGCTTTGAAAAGGGAAACATTGAGCTACCAGTCCATCAATCACACCCACTGCTGGGCCTATCTCCTGAGAAAATGAGAATCAAAAAGTCACAGGCTGGCAATCCTGCACTCCAGCAATATTTACTATAGCCATCACTTGGAAGCAATGAAAATGTCCATCATCAGAGGAAGGAACCAAGAAGAAGTGGTCCATGTACACAATGGAATATTTCTCCAATAAAAACTATAAATTAAATTTAAAAAACAAACAAAAGGAAGGAGATATCAGCTTCTGTGGGTTTACCCAGGCACATTCCACTCTAATTTATCAGCGAGGAACACCGCTGGCTGGGAGGTCTGTTTCCCTAGTTACCAGAGTGGGGATCGTAGAAAGGATGCCGCCCTCTGGCCGTTACCTGCAAAAGCAGCTGTAAAGCCTGTGCTAATGGTCACTTCATATGAACAAGTACTGCAGGGCTGTAAGTGAAACCTGCCCTCAAAATGTCTTGAGGGAAGTAATGGCCAAAACATTTTAAAATGTGACACATACTTGAAGCAAACACTTTGAAGAACTAAGCTGTAATCACAGTTTGAAAAATAAAACGGACATGCCTTACAGGCCAATTTCAACGGAATATGACACACATGCAGATTCAACCACAAATTGGTATCAGCTCACACCAGTCAGAATCGCCATCAGCAAGAAATCTATAAACAGTAAATGCTGAAGGTGTTGTGGAGAAATGCATACCGTGAACTTTAAGAGGGACATAACCTGGAAAGAGCCACTAATGAGAACAGAATGGAGGGGCCTTTAAAAGGTAAACATTGAGCTCCCGTATGATCCAGCCGGCCCATTCCTGGACCTATAACCTAGGAAGACAGAATTGGAAAGACACAGGCAGACAAATGTGCACTGCACAGTATTACAATAGCCAAGATATGGAAGTAACCAAAAAGTCCACCAACAGATGGGTGGACCAGGAAGAACTGCTACATGTCGAGATGGAATATTAGTTAGCGAAAGAATGAAACAGTGCCATTTGCAGCACCATAGGTGAGTCTAGAAGTAATCACGCAACTTGTGGTAAGTGAGAAAGCGAAAGACACAGGTCCTATCATATCACTTATAGGTGTTACCTAAAATTCGATACCAATGAAGATATTTCCACAGAGAAGGGCAATCACAGGTTCATTAAACTTATGGTTCACCAAATGGAAAGGTGTGAGGAGTAGATACATTACGACATTGGGGTTAACAGAGATATACAAACACATGTGAAATATATAATCACCAAATACCTACGGAATACCAAGAGAGGACTACTCAATATTCTCTCATAATCTACATGGAAAAAGGATCCGACGAATAATAGATATATGTATATTTGTGAAAGAACCACATCTTGCACACCTAGAATAAACAAAACGTTGTAATCAAATTTGCTGTGATAAAAAATAAAAAAGAGTTAAAAATACGCATAAGAAGTAATGAGCCATAACCATAAAGGGCTTTTTCCCGGCACATTCCATTCTAATTTACAACCTACAACACGACTTCCATTAAGGCTCTGTTGCCCTAGTAACCAGATTTGGTAAAGGAGAAATGCTGCCGCCTTGCGGCCGTTTCCCACAAGAGCGGCTTTAAACCCACAGCTAATGGTCACTGAACATTCACAAGGACTTGGGGCAGTAAAGGACACCTGCCCTCCAAAATTGTGCTGAGGTGGGGAATGAACAAAAAAATTCAAAACAGGCAAATCTTTCAGGAAGATAGTATGAGGTGGTAAGTTTTACTCACTCTCTTTAAAGAAAAGGAAAATGGATAAAAGCTCAACCTCAGGAAGTATTAGACTCATGCAATCTAATCTACAAAAAGGTTTCAACTCTCCCCAGTCGACTGACCATCAGCAAAAGGTCTACAAACAATAAAGGCTGCAGGCGTTTTAGAGAACTCTGTACCCTCTACTTGCTGGTGAGATGTGAAAGGGTAACAGCCAATAATGAGAACAGAAAGGAGCTGCGTTGAAAAGGAAAAATTGAGGTACCATTCAATCCAGCAGGTGAACCACTGGGTCTGTCACCTGAGAAGACCAGAATCGAGAAGACACAGGCTGCAAAAGCTGCACTGCAGCCTTATTCACAATAGCCAAGACAGTGAAGCTACCAAAATGTCCATCAACAGGTGAATGGATAAAAAGTAGTGGTCCATGTACACGATGGAATCTTAGCCATGGAAAACAATGAAACACTGCTCTTTGAGGCACCACAGATGAGCCTGGAGATAATCACAAGACATGAGGTAAGTCGGAAAGCAAAAGACCTCTATCCTATGATATCACTTATAGGCGTTATCTAATAACTGACACAAATGAACCTATTTCCACAGAGAAAGACACTCACAGACTTAGAAAACAAACTATGCTCATCTAAAAGGAAAGGTGGGGGGGAATGGATCAATTAACATCAGTGTTACTATATGGATACAAATTCATATCATATACGTATATCAAAAAGACCGACCCTATAGCAAGGGAGGTCTACGGAACACTCTGTAATATTTTACCTGGGAAGAGGATCTGTACATGCATAGACATATATAATGTACAAATGAACCAGATATTGTAAACCTAGGACAAATAATATTCTAATCTATACCCCAATTAAAAAATTAAAAAAAAAAGAAGTAATGAGACATACACTAATGGGGGTTTCTCCTAGCACATTCCATTCTAATTTACAACCTAGGAACACGACTTCCAGAAAGACTCTGCTGCCCTAGTACCCAGATTTGACAACGGAGAAATGCTGCCTCCTTGTGGCCGTTTCCCTTAACAGCAGCTTTAAACCCATTGCTAAAGGTCCCTAAATATTCACCAACGTTGCAGTTCTGTAAATGACACCTGCCCTCCAAAAAAGGCCTGGGGTCGAAAATCGAGTAATAAATTCAAAAGAGGGCAACCTTCCAAGAAGACAAATTCAAGACGTATATGGTACTCATACTTTTTTCTGTTTTTTTTTTTTCACAGAAAGGAAAAGGCGTGGGAAAATGTTGAATTTTAGGAATTTTTAAAGACATGCAAACCCAAATTAGAAAAACCTATCAGCTCACAGCAGTCAGAATGGCCATTAGCGAAAACGGTGCAAACAATAAATGCTGAAGGGATTGTGGAGAAATGCGTACCCTCGGTTCTAAGGGCCATGTGGTAAGAGCCACTAATGAAAACACAATGGAGGTGCTTTGAAAAGGGAAACATTGAGCTACCAGTCCATCAATCACACCCACTGCTGGGCCTATCTCCTGAGAAAATGAGAATCAAAAAGTCACAGGCTGGCAATCCTGCACTCCAGCAATATTTACTATAGCCATCACTTGGAAGCAATGAAAATGTCCATCATCAGAGGAAGGAACCAAGAAGAAGTGGTCCATGTACACAATGGAATATTTCTCCAATAAAAACTATAAATTAAATTTAAAAAACAAACAAAAGGAAGGAGATATCAGCTTCTGTGGGTTTACCCAGGCACATTCCACTCTAATTTATCAGCGAGGAACACCGCTGGCTGGGAGGTCTGTTTCCCTAGTTACCAGAGTGGGGATCGTAGAAAGGATGCCGCCCTCTGGCCGTTACCTGCAAAAGCAGCTGTAAAGCCTGTGCTAATGGTCACTTCATATGAACAAGTACTGCAGGGCTGTAAGTGAAACCTGCCCTCAAAATGTCTTGAGGGAAGTAATGGCCAAAACATTTTAAAATGTGACACATACTTGAAGCAAACACTTTGAAGAACTAAGCTGTAATCACAGTTTGAAAAATAAAACGGACATGCCTTACAGGCCAATTTCAACGGAATATGACACACATGCAGATTCAACCACAAATTGGTATCAGCTCACACCAGTCAGAATCGCCATCAGCAAGAAATCTATAAACAGTAAATGCTGAAGGTGTTGTGGAGAAATGCATACCGTGAACTTTAAGAGGGACATAACCTGGAAAGAGCCACTAATGAGAACAGAATGGAGGGGCCTTTAAAAGGTAAACATTGAGCTCCCGTATGATCCAGCCGGCCCATTCCTGGACCTATAACCTAGGAAGACAGAATTGGAAAGACACAGGCAGACAAATGTGCACTGCACAGTATTACAATAGCCAAGATATGGAAGTAACCAAAAAGTCCACCAACAGATGGGTGGACCAGGAAGAACTGCTACATGTCGAGATGGAATATTAGTTAGCGAAAGAATGAAACAGTGCCATTTGCAGCACCATAGGTGAGTCTAGAAGTAATCACGCAACTTGTGGTAAGTGAGAAAGCGAAAGACACAGGTCCTATCATATCACTTATAGGTGTTACCTAAAATTCGATACCAATGAAGATATTTCCACAGAGAAGGGCAATCACAGGTTCATTAAACTTATGGTTCACCAAATGGAAAGGTGTGAGGAGTAGATACATTACGACATTGGGGTTAACAGAGATATACAAACACATGTGAAATATATAATCACCAAATACCTACGGAATACCAAGAGAGGACTACTCAATATTCTCTCATAATCTACATGGAAAAAGGATCCGACGAATAATAGATATATGTATATTTGTGAAAGAACCACATCTTGCACACCTAGAATAAACAAAACGTTGTAATCAAATTTGCTGTGATAAAAAATAAAAAAGAGTTAAAAATACGCATAAGAAGTAATGAGCCATAACCATAAAGGGCTTTTTCCCGGCACATTCCATTCTAATTTACAACCTACAACACGACTTCCATTAAGGCTCTGTTGCCCTAGTAACCAGATTTGGTAAAGGAGAAATGCTGCCGCCTTGCGGCCGTTTCCCACAAGAGCGGCTTTAAACCCACAGCTAATGGTCACTGAACATTCACAAGGACTTGGGGCAGTAAAGGACACCTGCCCTCCAAAATTGTGCTGAGGTGGGGAATGAACAAAAAAATTCAAAACAGGCAAATCTTTCAGGAAGATAGTATGAGGTGGTAAGTTTTACTCACTCTCTTTAAAGAAAAGGAAAATGGATAAAAGCTCAACCTCAGGAAGTATTAGACTCATGCAATCTAATCTACAAAAAGGTTTCAACTCTCCCCAGTCGACTGACCATCAGCAAAAGGTCTACAAACAATAAAGGCTGCAGGCGTTTTAGAGAACTCTGTACCCTCTACTTGCTGGTGAGATGTGAAAGGGTAACAGCCAATAATGAGAACAGAAAGGAGCTGCGTTGAAAAGGAAAAATTGAGGTACCATTCAATCCAGCAGGTGAACCACTGGGTCTGTCACCTGAGAAGACCAGAATCGAGAAGACACAGGCTGCAAAAGCTGCACTGCAGCCTTATTCACAATAGCCAAGACAGTGAAGCTACCAAAATGTCCATCAACAGGTGAATGGATAAAAAGTAGTGGTCCATGTACACGATGGAATCTTAGCCATGGAAAACAATGAAACACTGCTCTTTGAGGCACCACAGATGAGCCTGGAGATAATCACAAGACATGAGGTAAGTCGGAAAGCAAAAGACCTCTATCCTATGATATCACTTATAGGCGTTATCTAATAACTGACACAAATGAACCTATTTCCACAGAGAAAGACACTCACAGACTTAGAAAACAAACTATGCTCATCTAAAAGGAAAGGTGGGGGGGAATGGATCAATTAACATCAGTGTTACTATATGGATACAAATTCATATCATATACGTATATCAAAAAGACCGACCCTATAGCAAGGGAGGTCTACGGAACACTCTGTAATATTTTACCTGGGAAGAGGATCTGTACATGCATAGACATATATAATGTACAAATGAACCAGATATTGTAAACCTAGGACAAATAATATTCTAATCTATACCCCAATTAAAAAATTAAAAAAAAAAGAAGTAATGAGACATACACTAATGGGGGTTTCTCCTAGCACATTCCATTCTAATTTACAACCTAGGAACACGACTTCCAGAAAGACTCTGCTGCCCTAGTACCCAGATTTGACAACGGAGAAATGCTGCCTCCTTGTGGCCGTTTCCCTTAACAGCAGCTTTAAACCCATTGCTAAAGGTCCCTAAATATTCACCAACGTTGCAGTTCTGTAAATGACACCTGCCCTCCAAAAAAGGCCTGGGGTCGAAAATCGAGTAATAAATTCAAAAGAGGGCAACCTTCCAAGAAGACAAATTCAAGACGTATATGGTACTCATACTTTTTTCTGTTTTTTTTTTTTCACAGAAAGGAAAAGGCGTGGGAAAATGTTGAATTTTAGGAATTTTTAAAGACATGCAAACCCAAATTAGAAAAACCTATCAGCTCACAGCAGTCAGAATGGCCATTAGCGAAAACGGTGCAAACAATAAATGCTGAAGGGATTGTGGAGAAATGCGTACCCTCGGTTCTAAGGGCCATGTGGTAAGAGCCACTAATGAAAACACAATGGAGGTGCTTTGAAAAGGGAAACATTGAGCTACCAGTCCATCAATCACACCCACTGCTGGGCCTATCTCCTGAGAAAATGAGAATCAAAAAGTCACAGGCTGGCAATCCTGCACTCCAGCAATATTTACTATAGCCATCACTTGGAAGCAATGAAAATGTCCATCATCAGAGGAAGGAACCAAGAAGAAGTGGTCCATGTACACAATGGAATATTTCTCCAATAAAAACTATAAATTAAATTTAAAAAACAAACAAAAGGAAGGAGATATCAGCTTCTGTGGGTTTACCCAGGCACATTCCACTCTAATTTATCAGCGAGGAACACCGCTGGCTGGGAGGTCTGTTTCCCTAGTTACCAGAGTGGGGATCGTAGAAAGGATGCCGCCCTCTGGCCGTTACCTGCAAAAGCAGCTGTAAAGCCTGTGCTAATGGTCACTTCATATGAACAAGTACTGCAGGGCTGTAAGTGAAACCTGCCCTCAAAATGTCTTGAGGGAAGTAATGGCCAAAACATTTTAAAATGTGACACATACTTGAAGCAAACACTTTGAAGAACTAAGCTGTAATCACAGTTTGAAAAATAAAACGGACATGCCTTACAGGCCAATTTCAACGGAATATGACACACATGCAGATTCAACCACAAATTGGTATCAGCTCACACCAGTCAGAATCGCCATCAGCAAGAAATCTATAAACAGTAAATGCTGAAGGTGTTGTGGAGAAATGCATACCGTGAACTTTAAGAGGGACATAACCTGGAAAGAGCCACTAATGAGAACAGAATGGAGGGGCCTTTAAAAGGTAAACATTGAGCTCCCGTATGATCCAGCCGGCCCATTCCTGGACCTATAACCTAGGAAGACAGAATTGGAAAGACACAGGCAGACAAATGTGCACTGCACAGTATTACAATAGCCAAGATATGGAAGTAACCAAAAAGTCCACCAACAGATGGGTGGACCAGGAAGAACTGCTACATGTCGAGATGGAATATTAGTTAGCGAAAGAATGAAACAGTGCCATTTGCAGCACCATAGGTGAGTCTAGAAGTAATCACGCAACTTGTGGTAAGTGAGAAAGCGAAAGACACAGGTCCTATCATATCACTTATAGGTGTTACCTAAAATTCGATACCAATGAAGATATTTCCACAGAGAAGGGCAATCACAGGTTCATTAAACTTATGGTTCACCAAATGGAAAGGTGTGAGGAGTAGATACATTACGACATTGGGGTTAACAGAGATATACAAACACATGTGAAATATATAATCACCAAATACCTACGGAATACCAAGAGAGGACTACTCAATATTCTCTCATAATCTACATGGAAAAAGGATCCGACGAATAATAGATATATGTATATTTGTGAAAGAACCACATCTTGCACACCTAGAATAAACAAAACGTTGTAATCAAATTTGCTGTGATAAAAAATAAAAAAGAGTTAAAAATACGCATAAGAAGTAATGAGCCATAACCATAAAGGGCTTTTTCCCGGCACATTCCATTCTAATTTACAACCTACAACACGACTTCCATTAAGGCTCTGTTGCCCTAGTAACCAGATTTGGTAAAGGAGAAATGCTGCCGCCTTGCGGCCGTTTCCCACAAGAGCGGCTTTAAACCCACAGCTAATGGTCACTGAACATTCACAAGGACTTGGGGCAGTAAAGGACACCTGCCCTCCAAAATTGTGCTGAGGTGGGGAATGAACAAAAAAATTCAAAACAGGCAAATCTTTCAGGAAGATAGTATGAGGTGGTAAGTTTTACTCACTCTCTTTAAAGAAAAGGAAAATGGATAAAAGCTCAACCTCAGGAAGTATTAGACTCATGCAATCTAATCTACAAAAAGGTTTCAACTCTCCCCAGTCGACTGACCATCAGCAAAAGGTCTACAAACAATAAAGGCTGCAGGCGTTTTAGAGAACTCTGTACCCTCTACTTGCTGGTGAGATGTGAAAGGGTAACAGCCAATAATGAGAACAGAAAGGAGCTGCGTTGAAAAGGAAAAATTGAGGTACCATTCAATCCAGCAGGTGAACCACTGGGTCTGTCACCTGAGAAGACCAGAATCGAGAAGACACAGGCTGCAAAAGCTGCACTGCAGCCTTATTCACAATAGCCAAGACAGTGAAGCTACCAAAATGTCCATCAACAGGTGAATGGATAAAAAGTAGTGGTCCATGTACACGATGGAATCTTAGCCATGGAAAACAATGAAACACTGCTCTTTGAGGCACCACAGATGAGCCTGGAGATAATCACAAGACATGAGGTAAGTCGGAAAGCAAAAGACCTCTATCCTATGATATCACTTATAGGCGTTATCTAATAACTGACACAAATGAACCTATTTCCACAGAGAAAGACACTCACAGACTTAGAAAACAAACTATGCTCACCTAAAAGGAAAGGTGGGGGGGAATGGATCAATTAACATCAGTGTTACTATATGGATACAAATTCATATCATATACGTATATCAAAAAGACCGACCCTATAGCAAGGGAGGTCTACGGAACACTCTGTAATATTTTACCTGGGAAGAGGATCTGTACATGCATAGACATATATAATGTACAAATGAACCAGATATTGTAAACCTAGGACAAATAATATTCTAATCTATACCCCAATTAAAAAATTTAAAAAAAAAGAAGTAATGAGACATACACTAATGGGGGTTTCTCCTAGCACATTCCATTCTAATTTACAACCTAGGAACACGACTTCCAGAAAGACTCTGCTGCCCTCGTACCCAGATTTGACAACGGAGAAATGCTGCCTCCTTGTGGCCGTTTCCCTTAACAGCAGCTTTAAACCCATTGCTAAAGGTCCCTAAATATTCACCAACGTTGCAGTTCTGTAAATGACACCTGCCCTCCAAAAAAGGCCTGGGGTCGAAAATCGAGTAATAAATTCAAAAGAGGGCAACCTTCCAAGAAGACAAATTCAAGACGTATATGGTACTCATACTTTTTTCTGTTTTTTTTTCACAGAAAGGAAAAGGCGTGGGAAAATGTTGAATTTTAGGAATTTTTAAAGACATGCAAACCCAAATTAGAAAAACCTATCAGCTCACAGCAGTCAGAATGGCCATTAGCGAAAACGGTGCAAACAATAAATGCTGAAGGGATTGTGGAGAAATGCGTACCCTCGGTTCTAAGGGCCATGTGGTAAGAGCCACTAATGAAAACACAATGGAGGTGCTTTGAAAAGGGAAACATTGAGCTACCAGTCCATCAATCACACCCACTGCTGGGCCTATCTCCTGAGAAAATGAGAATCAAAAAGTCACAGGCTGGCAATCCTGCACTCCAGCAATATTTACTATAGCCATCACTTGGAAGCAATGAAAATGTCCATCATCAGAGGAAGGAACCAAGAAGAAGTGGTCCATGTACACAATGGAATATTTCTCCAATAAAAACTATAAATTAAATTTAAAAAACAAACAAAAGGAAGGAGATATCAGCTTCTGTGGGTTTACCCGGGCACATTCCACTCTAATTTATCAGCGAGGAACACCGCTGGCCGGGAGGTCTGTTTCCCTAGTTACCAGAGTGGGGATCGTAGAAAGGATGCCGCCCTCTGGCCGTTACCTGCAAAAGCAGCTGTAAAGCCTGTGCTAATGGTCACTTCATATGAACAAGTACTGCAGGGCTGTAAGTGAAACCTGCCCTCAAAATGTCTTGAGGGAAGTAATGGCCAAAACATTTTAAAATGTGACACATACTTGAAGCAAACACTTTGAAGAACTAAGCTGTAATCACAGTTTGAAAAATAAAACGGACATGCCTTACAGGCCAATTTCAACGGAATATGACACACATGCAAATTCAACCACAAATTGGTATCAGCTCACACCAGTCAGAATCGCCATCAGCAAGAAATCTATAAACAGTAAATGCTGAAGGTGTTGTGGAGAAATGCATACCGTGAACTTTAAGAGGGACATAACCTGGAAAGAGCCACTAATGAGAACAGAATGGAGGGGCCTTTAAAAGGTAAACATTGAGCTCCCGTATGATCCAGCCGGCCCATTCCTGGACCTATAACCTAGGAAGACAGAATTGGAAAGACACAGGCAGACAAATGTGCACTGCACAGTATTACAATAGCCAAGATATGGAAGTAACCAAAAAGTCCACCAACAGATGGGTGGACCAGGAAGAACTGCTACATGTCGAGATGGAATATTAGTTAGCGAAAGAATGAAACAGTGCCATTTGCAGCACCATAGGTGAGTCTAGAAGTAATCACGCAACTTGTGGTAAGTGAGAAAGCGAAAGACACAGGTCCTATCATATCACTTATAGGTGTTACCTAAAATTCGATACCAATGAAGATATTTCCACAGAGAAGGGCAATCACAGGTTCATTAAACTTATGGTTCACCAAATGGAAAGGTGTGAGGAGTAGATACATTACGACATTGGGGTTAACAGAGATATACAAACACATGTGAAATATATAATCACCAAATACCTACGGAATACCAAGAGAGGACTACTCAATATTCTCTCATAATCTACATGGAAAAAGGATCCGACGAATAATAGATATATGTATATTTGTGAAAGAACCACATCTTGCACACCTAGAATAAACAAAACGTTGTAATCAAATTTGCTGTGATAAAAAATAAAAAAGAGTTAAAAATACGCATAAGAAGTAATGAGCCATAACCATAAAGGGCTTTTTCCCGGCACATTCCATTCTAATTTACAACCTACAACACAACTTCCATTAAGGCTCTGTTGCCCTAGTAACCAGATTTGGTAAAGGAGAAATGCTGCCGCCTTGCGGCCGTTTCCCACAAGAGCGGCTTTAAACCCACAGCTAATGGTCACTGAACATTCACAAGGACTTGGGGCAGTAAAGGACACCTGCCCTCCAAAATTGTGCTGAGGTGGGGAATGAACAAAAAAATTCAAAACAGGCAAATCTTTCAGGAAGATAGTATGAGGTGGTAAGTTTTACTCACTCTCTTTAAAGAAAAGGAAAATGGATAAAAGCTCAACCTCAGGAAGTATTAGACTCATGCAATCTAATCTACAAAAAGGTTTCAACTCTCCCCAGTCGACTGACCATCAGCAAAAGGTCTACAAACAATAAAGGCTGCAGGCGTTTTAGAGAACTCTGTACCCTCTACTTGCTGGTGAGATGTGAAAGGGTAACAGCCAATAATGAGAACAGAAAGGAGCTGCGTTGAAAAGTAAAAATTGAGGTACCATTCAATCCAGCAGGTGAACCACTGGGTCTGTCACCTGAGAAGACCAGAATCGAGAAGACACAGGCTGCAAAAGCTGCACTGCAGCCTTATTCACAATAGCCAAGACAGTGAAGCTACCAAAATGTCCATCAACAGGTGAATGGATAAAAAGTAGTGGTCCATGTACACGATGGAATCTTAGCCATGGAAAACAATGAAACACTGCTCTTTGAGGCACCACAGATGAGCCTGGAGATAATCACAAGACATGAGGTAAGTCGGAAAGCAAAAGACCTCTATCCTATGATATCACTTATAGGCGTTATCTAATAACTGACACAAATGAACCTATTTCCACAGAGAAAGACACTCACAGACTTAGAAAACAAACTATGCTCATCTAAAAGGAAAGGTGGGGGGGAATGGATCAATTAACATCAGTGTTACTATATGGATACAAATTCATATCATATACGTATATCAAAAAGACCGACCCTATAGCAAGGGAGGTCTACGGAACACTCTGTAATATTTTACCTGGGAAGAGGATCTGTACATGCATAGACATATATAATGTACAAATGAACCAGATATTGTAAACCTAGGACAAATAATATTCTAATCTATACCCCAATTAAAAAATTTAAAAAAAAGAAGTAATGAGACATACACTAATGGGGGTTTCTCCTAGCACATTCCATTCTAATTTACAACCTAGGAACACGACTTCCAGAAAGACTCTGCTGCCCTAGTACCCAGATTTGACAACGGAGAAATGCTGCCTCCTTGTGGCCGTTTCCCTTAACAGCAGCTTTAAACCCATTGCTAAAGGTCCCTAAATATTCACCAACGTTGCAGTTCTGTAAATGACACCTGCCCTCCAAAAAAGGCCTGGGGTCGAAAATCGAGTAATAAATTCAAAAGAGGGCAACCTTCCAAGGAGACAAATTCAAGACGTATATGGTACTCATACTTTTTTCTGTTTTTTTTTCACAGAAAGGAAAAGGCGTGGGAAAATGTTGAATTTTAGGAATTTTTAAAGACATGCAAACCCAAATTAGAAAAACCTATCAGCTCATAGCAGTCAGAATGGCCATTAGCGAAAACGGTGCAAACAATAAATGCTGAAGGGATTGTGGAGAAATGCGTACCCTCGGTTCTAAGGGCCATGTGGTAAGAGCCACTAATGAAAACACAATGGAGGTGCTTTGAAAAGGGAAACATTGAGCTACCAGTCCATCAATCACACCCACTGCTGGGCCTATCTCCTGAGAAAATGAGAATCAAAAAGTCACAGGCTGGCAATCCTGCACTCCAGCAATATTTACTATAGCCATCACTTGGAAGCAATGAAAATGTCCATCATCAGAGGAAGGAACCAAGAAGAAGTGGTCCATGTACACAATGGAATATTTCTCCAATAAAAACTATAAATTAAATTTAAAAAACAAACAAAAGGAAGGAGATATCAGCTTCTGTGGGTTTACCCGGGCACATTCCACTCTAATTTATCAGCGAGGAACACCGCTGGCCGGGAGGTCTGTTTCCCTAGTTACCAGAGTGGGGATCGTAGAAAGGATGCCGCCCTCTGGCCGTTACCTGCAAAAGCAGCTGTAAAGCCTGTGCTAATGGTCACTTCATATGAACAAGTACTGCAGGGCTGTAAGTGAAACCTGCCCTCAAAATGTCTTGAGGGAAGTAATGGCCAAAACATTTTAAAATGTGACACATACTTGAAGCAAACACTTTGAAGAACTAAGCTGTAATCACAGTTTGAAAAATAAAACGGACATGCCTTACAGGCCAATTTCAACGGAATATGACACACATGCAAATTCAACCACAAATTGGTATCAGCTCACACCAGTCAGAATCGCCATCAGCAAGAAATCTATAAACAGTAAATGCTGAAGGTGTTGTGGAGAAATGCATACCGTGAACTTTAAGAGGGACATAACCTGGAAAGAGCCACTAATGAGAACAGAATGGAGGGGCCTTTAAAAGGTAAACATTGAGCTCCCGTATGATCCAGCCGGCCCATTCCTGGACCTATAACCTAGGAAGACAGAATTGGAAAGACACAGGCAGACAAATGTGCACTGCACAGTATTACAATAGCCAAGATATGGAAGTAACCAAAAAGTCCACCAACAGATGGGTGGACCAGGAAGAACTGCTACATGTCGAGATGGAATATTAGTTAGCGAAAGAATGAAACAGTGCCATTTGCAGCACCATAGGTGAGTCTAGAAGTAATCACGCAACTTGTGGTAAGTGAGAAAGCGAAAGACACAGGTCCTATCATATCACTTATAGGTGTTACCTAAAATTCGATACCAATGAAGATATTTCCACAGAGAAGGGCAATCACAGGTTCATTAAACTTATGGTTCACCAAATGGAAAGGTGTGAGGAGTAGATACATTACGACATTGGGGTTAACAGAGATATACAAACACATGTGAAATATATAATCACCAAATACCTACGGAATACCAAGAGAGGACTACTCAATATTCTCTCATAATCTACATGGAAAAAGGATCCGACGAATAATAGATATATGTATATTTGTGAAAGAACCACATCTTGCACACCTAGAATAAACAAAACGTTGTAATCAAATTTGCTGTGATAAAAAATAAAAAAGAGTTAAAAATACGCATAAGAAGTAATGAGCCATAACCATAAAGGGCTTTTTCCCGGCACATTCCATTCTAATTTACAACCTACAACACGACTTCCATTAAGGCTCTGTTGCCCTAGTAACCAGATTTGGTAAAGGAGAAATGCTGCCGCCTTGCGGCCGTTTCCCACAAGAGCGGCTTTAAACCCACAGCTAATGGTCACTGAACATTCACAAGGACTTGGGGCAGTAAAGGACACCTGCCCTCCAAAATTGTGCTGAGGTGGGGAATGAACAAAAAAATTCAAAACAGGCAAATCTTTCAGGAAGATAGTATGAGGTGGTAAGTTTTACTCACTCTCTTTAAAGAAAAGGAAAATGGATAAAAGCTCAACCTCAGGAAGTATTAGACTCATGCAATCTAATCTACAAAAAGGTTTCAACTCTCCCCAGTCGACTGACCATCAGCAAAAGGTCTACAAACAATAAAGGCTGCAGGCGTTTTAGAGAACTCTGTACCCTCTACTTGCTGGTGAGATGTGAAAGGGTAACAGCCAATAATGAGAACAGAAAGGAGCTGCGTTGAAAAGTAAAAATTGAGGTACCATTCAATCCAGCAGGTGAACCACTGGGTCTGTCACCTGAGAAGACCAGAATCGAGAAGACACAGGCTGCAAAAGCTGCACTGCAGCCTTATTCACAATAGCCAAGACAGTGAAGCTACCAAAATGTCCATCAACAGGTGAATGGATAAAAAGTAGTGGTCCATGTACACGATGGAATCTTAGCCATGGAAAACAATGAAACACTGCTCTTTGAGGCACCACAGATGAGCCTGGAGATAATCACAAGACATGAGGTAAGTCGGAAAGCAAAAGACCTCTATCCTATGATATCACTTATAGGCGTTATCTAATAACTGACACAAATGAACCTATTTCCACAGAGAAAGACACTCACAGACTTAGAAAACAAACTATGCTCATCTAAAAGGAAAGGTGGGGGGGAATGGATCAATTAACATCAGTGTTACTATATGGATACAAATTCATATCATATACGTATATCAAAAAGACCAACCCTATAGCAAGGGAGGTCTACGGAACACTCTGTAATATTTTACCTGGGAAGAGGATCTGTACATGCATAGACATATATAATGTACAAATGAACCAGATATTGTAAACCTAGGACAAATAATATTCTAATCTATACCCCAATTAAAAAATTTAAAAAAAAGAAGTAATGAGACATACACTAATGGGGGTTTCTCCTAGCACATTCCATTCTAATTTACAACCTAGGAACACGACTTCCAGAAAGACTCTGCTGCCCTCGTACCCAGATTTGACAACGGAGAAATGCTGCCTCCTTGTGGCCGTTTCCCTTAACAGCAGCTTTAAACCCATTGCTAAAGGTCCCTAAATATTCACCAACGTTGCAGTTCTGTAAATGACACCTGCCCTCCAAAAAAGGCCTGGGGTCGAAAATCGAGTAATAAATTCAAAAGAGGGCAACCTTCCAAGGAGACAAATTCAAGACGTATATGGTACTCATACTTTTTTCTGTTTTTTTTTCACAGAAAGGAAAAGGCGTGGGAAAATGTTGAATTTTAGGAATTTTTAAAGACATGCAAACCCAAATTAGAAAAACCTATCAGCTCACAGCAGTCAGAATGGCCATTAGCGAAAACGGTGCAAACAATAAATGCTGAAGGGATTGTGGAGAAATGCGTACCCTCGGTTCTAAGGGCCATGTGGTAAGAGCCACTAATGAAAACACAATGGAGGTGCTTTGAAAAGGGAAACATTGAGCTACCAGTCCATCAATCACACCCACTGCTGGGCCTATCTCCTGAGAAAATGAGAATCAAAAAGTCACAGGCTGGCAATCCTGCACTCCAGCAATATTTACTATAGCCATCACTTGGAAGCAATGAAAATGTCCATCATCAGAGGAAGGAACCAAGAAGAAGTGGTCCATGTACACAATGGAATATTTCTCCAATAAAAACTATAAATTAAATTTAAAAAACAAACAAAAGGAAGGAGATATCAGCTTCTGTGGGTTTACCCGGGCACATTCCACTCTAATTTATCAGCGAGGAACACCGCTGGCCGGGAGGTCTGTTTCCCTAGTTACCAGAGTGGGGATCGTAGAAAGGATGCCGCCCTCTGGCCGTTACCTGCAAAAGCAGCTGTAAAGCCTGTGCTAATGGTCACTTCATATGAACAAGTACTGCAGGGCTGTAAGTGAAACCTGCCCTCAAAATGTCTTGAGGGAAGTAATGGCCAAAACATTTTAAAATGTGACACATACTTGAAGCAAACACTTTGAAGAACTAAGCTGTAATCACAGTTTGAAAAATAAAACGGACATGCCTTACAGGCCAATTTCAACGGAATATGACACACATGCAAATTCAACCACAAATTGGTATCAGCTCACACCAGTCAGAATCGCCATCAGCAAGAAATCTATAAACAGTAAATGCTGAAGGTGTTGTGGAGAAATGCATACCGTGAACTTTAAGAGGGACATAACCTGGAAAGAGCCACTAATGAGAACAGAATGGAGGGGCCTTTAAAAGGTAAACATTGAGCTCCCGTATGATCCAGCCGGCCCATTCCTGGACCTATAACCTAGGAAGACAGAATTGGAAAGACACAGGCAGACAAATGTGCACTGCACAGTATTACAATAGCCAAGATATGGAAGTAACCAAAAAGTCCACCAACAGATGGGTGGACCAGGAAGAACTGCTACATGTCGAGATGGAATATTAGTTAGCGAAAGAATGAAACAGTGCCATTTGCAGCACCATAGGTGAGTCTAGAAGTAATCACGCAACTTGTGGTAAGTGAGAAAGCGAAAGACACAGGTCCTATCATATCACTTATAGGTGTTACCTAAAATTCGATACCAATGAAGATATTTCCACAGAGAAGGGCAATCACAGGTTCATTAAACTTATGGTTCACCAAATGGAAAGGTGTGAGGAGTAGATACATTACGACATTGGGGTTAACAGAGATATACAAACACATGTGAAATATATAATCACCAAATACCTACGGAATACCAAGAGAGGACTACTCAATATTCTCTCATAATCTACATGGAAAAAGGATCCGACGAATAATAGATATATGTATATTTGTGAAAGAACCACATCTTGCACACCTAGAATAAACAAAACGTTGTAATCAAATTTGCTGTGATAAAAAATAAAAAAGAGTTAAAAATACGCATAAGAAGTAATGAGCCATAACCATAAAGGGCTTTTTCCCGGCACATTCCATTCTAATTTACAACCTACAACACGACTTCCATTAAGGCTCTGTTGCCCTAGTAACCAGATTTGGTAAAGGAGAAATGCTGCCGCCTTGCGGCCGTTTCCCACAAGAGCGGCTTTAAACCCACAGCTAATGGTCACTGAACATTCACAAGGACTTGGGGCAGTAAAGGACACCTGCCCTCCAAAATTGTGCTGAGGTGGGGAATGAACAAAAAAATTCAAAACAGGCAAATCTTTCAGGAAGATAGTATGAGGTGGTAAGTTTTACTCACTCTCTTTAAAGAAAAGGAAAATGGATAAAAGCTCAACCTCAGGAAGTATTAGACTCATGCAATCTAATCTACAAAAAGGTTTCAACTCTCCCCAGTCGACTGACCATCAGCAAAAGGTCTACAAACAATAAAGGCTGCAGGCGTTTTAGAGAACTCTGTACCCTCTACTTGCTGGTGAGATGTGAAAGGGTAACAGCCAATAATGAGAACAGAAAGGAGCTGCGTTGAAAAGTAAAAATTGAGGTACCATTCAATCCAGCAGGTGAACCACTGGGTCTGTCACCTGAGAAGACCAGAATCGAGAAGACACAGGCTGCAAAAGCTGCACTGCAGCCTTATTCACAATAGCCAAGACAGTGAAGCTACCAAAATGTCCATCAACAGGTGAATGGATAAAAAGTAGTGGTCCATGTACACGATGGAATCTTAGCCATGGAAAACAATGAAACACTGCTCTTTGAGGCACCACAGATGAGCCTGGAGATAATCACAAGACATGAGGTAAGTCGGAAAGCAAAAGACCTCTATCCTATGATATCACTTATAGGCGTTATCTAATAACTGACACAAATGAACCTATTTCCACAGAGAAAGACACTCACAGACTTAGAAAACAAACTATGCTCATCTAAAAGGAAAGGTGGGGGGGAATGGATCAATTAACATCAGTGTTACTATATGGATACAAATTCATATCATATACGTATATCAAAAAGACCGACCCTATAGCAAGGGAGGTCTACGGAACACTCTGTAATATTTTACCTGGGAAGAGGATCTGTACATGCATAGACATATATAATGTACAAATGAACCAGATATTGTAAACCTAGGACAAATAATATTCTAATCTATACCCCAATTAAAAAATTTAAAAAAAAAGAAGTAATGAGACATACACTAATGGGGGTTTCTCCTAGCACATTCCATTCTAATTTACAACCTAGGAACACGACTTCCAGAAAGACTCTGCTGCCCTAGTACCCAGATTTGACAACGGAGAAATGCTGCCTCCTTGTGGCCGTTTCCCTTAACAGCAGCTTTAAACCCATTGCTAAAGGT
The DNA here is from genome assembly GCF_028564815.1 of Eubalaena glacialis. Classification (NCBI taxonomy): domain Eukaryota; kingdom Metazoa; phylum Chordata; class Mammalia; order Artiodactyla; family Balaenidae; genus Eubalaena; species Eubalaena glacialis. The sequence continues at coordinate 133,557,296 of NC_083720.1, read as the reverse complement.
CCCTAAATATTCACCAACGTTGCAGTTCTGTAAATGACACCTGCCCTCCAAAAAAGGCCTGGGGTCGAAAATCGAGTAATAAATTCAAAAGAGGGCAACCTTCCAAGAAGACAAATTCAAGACGTATATGGTACTCATACTTTTTTCTGTTTTTTTTTTTCACAGAAAGGAAAAGGCGTGGGAAAATGTTGAATTTTAGGAATTTTTAAAGACATGCAAACCCAAATTAGAAAAACCTATCAGCTCACAGCAGTCAGAATGGCCATTAGCGAAAACGGTGCAAACAATAAATGCTGAAGGGATTGTGGAGAAATGCGTACCCTCGGTTCTAAGGGCCATGTGGTAAGAGCCACTAATGAAAACACAATGGAGGTGCTTTGAAAAGGGAAACATTGAGCTACCAGTCCATCAATCACACCCACTGCTGGGCCTATCTCCTGAGAAAATGAGAATCAAAAAGTCACAGGCTGGCAATCCTGCACTCCAGCAATATTTACTATAGCCATCACTTGGAAGCAATGAAAATGTCCATCATCAGAGGAAGGAACCAAGAAGAAGTGGTCCATGTACACAATGGAATATTTCTCCAATAAAAACTATAAATTAAATTTAAAAAACAAACAAAAGGAAGGAGATATCAGCTTCTGTGGGTTTACCCAGGCACATTCCACTCTAATTTATCAGCGAGGAACACCGCTGGCTGGGAGGTCTGTTTCCCTAGTTACCAGAGTGGGGATCGTAGAAAGGATGCCGCCCTCTGGCCGTTACCTGCAAAAGCAGCTGTAAAGCCTGTGCTAATGGTCACTTCATATGAACAAGTACTGCAGGGCTGTAAGTGAAACCTGCCCTCAAAATGTCTTGAGGGAAGTAATGGCCAAAACATTTTAAAATGTGACACATACTTGAAGCAAACACTTTGAAGAACTAAGCTGTAATCACAGTTTGAAAAATAAAACGGACATGCCTTACAGGCCAATTTCAACGGAATATGACACACATGCAGATTCAACCACAAATTGGTATCAGCTCACACCAGTCAGAATCGCCATCAGCAAGAAATCTATAAACAGTAAATGCTGAAGGTGTTGTGGAGAAATGCATACCGTGAACTTTAAGAGGGACATAACCTGGAAAGAGCCACTAATGAGAACAGAATGGAGGGGCCTTTAAAAGGTAAACATTGAGCTCCCGTATGATCCAGCCGGCCCATTCCTGGACCTATAACCTAGGAAGACAGAATTGGAAAGACACAGGCAGACAAATGTGCACTGCACAGTATTACAATAGCCAAGATATGGAAGTAACCAAAAAGTCCACCAACAGATGGGTGGACCAGGAAGAACTGCTACATGTCGAGATGGAATATTAGTTAGCGAAAGAATGAAACAGTGCCATTTGCAGCACCATAGGTGAGTCTAGAAGTAATCACGCAACTTGTGGTAAGTGAGAAAGCGAAAGACACAGGTCCTATCATATCACTTATAGGTGTTACCTAAAATTCGATACCAATGAAGATATTTCCACAGAGAAGGGCAATCACAGGTTCATTAAACTTATGGTTCACCAAATGGAAAGGTGTGAGGAGTAGATACATTCCGACATTGGGGTTAACAGAGATATACAAACACATGTGAAATATATAATCACCAAATACCTACGGAATACCAAGAGAGGACTACTCAATATTCTCTCATAATCTACATGGAAAAAGGATCCGACGAATAATAGATATATGTATATTTGTGAAAGAACCACATCTTGCACACCTAGAATAAACAAAACGTTGTAATCAAATTTGCTGTGATAAAAAATAAAAAAGAGTTAAAAATACGCATAAGAAGTAATGAGCCATAACCATAAAGGGCTTTTTCCCAGCACATTCCATTCTAATTTACAACCTACAACACGACTTCCATTAAGGCTCTGTTGCCCTAGTAACCAGATTTGGTAAAGGAGAAATGCTGCCGCCTTGCGGCCGTTTCCCACAAGAGCGGCTTTAAACCCACAGCTAATGGTCACTGAACATTCACAAGGACTTGGGGCAGTAAAGGACACCTGCCCTCCAAAATTGTGCTGAGGTGGGGAATGAACAAAAAAATTCAAAACAGGCAAATCTTTCAGGAAGATAGTATGAGGTGGTAAGTTTTACTCACTCTCTTTAAAGAAAAGGAAAATGGATAAAAGCTCAACCTCAGGAAGTATTAGACTCATGCAATCTAATCTACAAAAAGGTTTCAACTCTCCCCAGTCGACTGACCATCAGCAAAAGGTCTACAAACAATAAAGGCTGCAGGCGTTTTAGAGAACTCTGTACCCTCTACTTGCTGGTGAGATGTGAAAGGGTAACAGCCAATAATGAGAACACAAAGGAGCTGCGTTGAAAAGTAAAAATTGAGGTACCATTCAATCCAGCAGGTGAACCACTGGGTCTGTCACCTGAGAAGACCAGAATCGAGAAGACACAGGCTGCAAAAGCTGCACTGCAGCCTTATTCACAATAGCCAAGACAGTGAAGCTACCAAAATGTCCATCAACAGGTGAATGGATAAAAAGTAGTGGTCCATGTACACGATGGAATCTTAGCCATGGAAAACAATGAAACACTGCTCTTTGAGGCACCACAGATGAGCCTGGAGATAATCACAAGACATGAGGTAAGTCGGAAAGCAAAAGACCTCTATCCTATGATATCACTTATAGGCGTTATCTAATAACTGACACAAATGAACCTATTTCCACAGAGAAAGACACTCACAGACTTAGAAAACAAACTATGCTCACCTAAAAGGAAAGGTGGGGGGGAATGGATCAATTAACATCAGTGTTACTATATGGATACAAATTCATATCATATACGTATATCAAAAAGACCGACCCTATAGCAAGGGAGGTCTACGGAACACTCTGTAATATTTTACCTGGGAAGAGGATCTGTACATGCATAGACATATATAATGTACAAATGAACCAGATATTGTAAACCTAGGACAAATAATATTCTAATCTATACCCCAATTAAAAAATTTAAAAAAAAAGAAGTAATGAGACATACACTAATGGGGGTTTCTCCTAGCACATTCCATTCTAATTTACAACCTAGGAACACGACTTCCAGAAAGACTCTGCTGCCCTCGTACCCAGATTTGACAACGGAGAAATGCTGCCTCCTTGTGGCCGTTTCCCTTAACAGCAGCTTTAAACCCATTGCTAAAGGTCCCTAAATATTCACCAACGTTGCAGTTCTGTAAATGACACCTGCCCTCCAAAAAAGGCCTGGGGTCGAAAATCGAGTAATAAATTCAAAAGAGGGCAACCTTCCAAGAAGACAAATTCAAGACGTATATGGTACTCATACTTTTTTCTGTTTTTTTTTCACAGAAAGGAAAAGGCGTGGGAAAATGTTGAATTTTAGGAATTTTTAAAGACATGCAAACCCAAATTAGAAAAACCTATCAGCTCACAGCAGTCAGAATGGCCATTAGCGAAAACGGTGCAAACAATAAATGCTGAAGGGATTGTGGAGAAATGCGTACCCTCGGTTCTAAGGGCCATGTGGTAAGAGCCACTAATGAAAACACAATGGAGGTGCTTTGAAAAGGGAAACATTGAGCTACCAGTCCATCAATCACACCCACTGCTGGGCCTATCTCCTGAGAAAATGAGAATCAAAAAGTCACAGGCTGGCAATCCTGCACTCCAGCAATATTTACTATAGCCATCACTTGGAAGCAATGAAAATGTCCATCATCAGAGGAAGGAACCAAGAAGAAGTGGTCCATGTACACAATGGAATATTTCTCCAATAAAAACTATAAATTAAATTTAAAAAACAAACAAAAGGAAGGAGATATCAGCTTCTGTGGGTTTACCCGGGCACATTCCACTCTAATTTATCAGCGAGGAACACCGCTGGCCGGGAGGTCTGTTTCCCTAGTTACCAGAGTGGGGATCGTAGAAAGGATGCCGCCCTCTGGCCGTTACCTGCAAAAGCAGCTGTAAAGCCTGTGCTAATGGTCACTTCATATGAACAAGTACTGCAGGGCTGTAAGTGAAACCTGCCCTCAAAATGTCTTGAGGGAAGTAATGGCCAAAACATTTTAAAATGTGACACATACTTGAAGCAAACACTTTGAAGAACTAAGCTGTAATCACAGTTTGAAAAATAAAACGGACATGCCTTACAGGCCAATTTCAACGGAATATGACACACATGCAAATTCAACCACAAATTGGTATCAGCTCACACCAGTCAGAATCGCCATCAGCAAGAAATCTATAAACAGTAAATGCTGAAGGTGTTGTGGAGAAATGCATACCGTGAACTTTAAGAGGGACATAACCTGGAAAGAGCCACTAATGAGAACAGAATGGAGGGGCCTTTAAAAGGTAAACATTGAGCTCCCGTATGATCCAGCCGGCCCATTCCTGGACCTATAACCTAGGAAGACAGAATTGGAAAGACACAGGCAGACAAATGTGCACTGCACAGTATTACAATAGCCAAGATATGGAAGTAACCAAAAAGTCCACCAACAGATGGGTGGACCAGGAAGAACTGCTACATGTCGAGATGGAATATTAGTTAGCGAAAGAATGAAACAGTGCCATTTGCAGCACCATAGGTGAGTCTAGAAGTAATCACGCAACTTGTGGTAAGTGAGAAAGCGAAAGACACAGGTCCTATCATATCACTTATAGGTGTTACCTAAAATTCGATACCAATGAAGATATTTCCACAGAGAAGGGCAATCACAGGTTCATTAAACTTATGGTTCACCAAATGGAAAGGTGTGAGGAGTAGATACATTACGACATTGGGGTTAACAGAGATATACAAACACATGTGAAATATATAATCACCAAATACCTACGGAATACCAAGAGAGGACTACTCAATATTCTCTCATAATCTACATGGAAAAAGGATCCGACGAATAATAGATATATGTATATTTGTGAAAGAACCACATCTTGCACACCTAGAATAAACAAAACGTTGTAATCAAATTTGCTGTGATAAAAAATAAAAAAGAGTTAAAAATACGCATAAGAAGTAATGAGCCATAACCATAAAGGGCTTTTTCCCGGCACATTCCATTCTAATTTACAACCTACAACACGACTTCCATTAAGGCTCTGTTGCCCTAGTAACCAGATTTGGTAAAGGAGAAATGCTGCCGCCTTGCGGCCGTTTCCCACAAGAGCGGCTTTAAACCCACAGCTAATGGTCACTGAACATTCACAAGGACTTGGGGCAGTAAAGGACACCTGCCCTCCAAAATTGTGCTGAGGTGGGGAATGAACAAAAAAATTCAAAACAGGCAAATCTTTCAGGAAGATAGTATGAGGTGGTAAGTTTTACTCACTCTCTTTAAAGAAAAGGAAAATGGATAAAAGCTCAACCTCAGGAAGTATTAGACTCATGCAATCTAATCTACAAAAAGGTTTCAACTCTCCCCAGTCGACTGACCATCAGCAAAAGGTCTACAAACAATAAAGGCTGCAGGCGTTTTAGAGAACTCTGTACCCTCTACTTGCTGGTGAGATGTGAAAGGGTAACAGCCAATAATGAGAACAGAAAGGAGCTGCGTTGAAAAGTAAAAATTGAGGTACCATTCAATCCAGCAGGTGAACCACTGGGTCTGTCACCTGAGAAGACCAGAATCGAGAAGACACAGGCTGCAAAAGCTGCACTGCAGCCTTATTCACAATAGCCAAGACAGTGAAGCTACCAAAATGTCCATCAACAGGTGAATGGATAAAAAGTAGTGGTCCATGTACACGATGGAATCTTAGCCATGGAAAACAATGAAACACTGCTCTTTGAGGCACCACAGATGAGCCTGGAGATAATCACAAGACATGAGGTAAGTCGGAAAGCAAAAGACCTCTATCCTATGATATCACTTATAGGCGTTATCTAATAACTGACACAAATGAACCTATTTCCACAGAGAAAGACACTCACAGACTTAGAAAACAAACTATGCTCACCTAAAAGGAAAGGTGGGGGGGAATGGATCAATTAACATCAGTGTTACTATATGGATACAAATTCATATCATATACGTATATCAAAAAGACCGACCCTATAGCAAGGGAGGTCTACGGAACACTCTGTAATATTTTACCTGGGAAGAGGATCTGTACATGCATAGACATATATAATGTACAAATGAACCAGATATTGTAAACCTAGGACAAATAATATTCTAATCTATACCCCAATTAAAAAATTTAAAAAAAAAGAAGTAATGAGACATACACTAATGGGGGTTTCTCCTAGCACATTCCATTCTAATTTACAACCTAGGAACACGACTTCCAGAAAGACTCTGCTGCCCTCGTACCCAGATTTGACAACGGAGAAATGCTGCCTCCTTGTGGCCGTTTCCCTTAACAGCAGCTTTAAACCCATTGCTAAAGGTCCCTAAATATTCACCAACGTTGCAGTTCTGTAAATGACACCTGCCCTCCAAAAAAGGCCTGGGGTCGAAAATCGAGTAATAAATTCAAAAGAGGGCAACCTTCCAAGAAGACAAATTCAAGACGTATATGGTACTCATACTTTTTTCTGTTTTTTTTTCACAGAAAGGAAAAGGCGTGGGAAAATGTTGAATTTTAGGAATTTTTAAAGACATGCAAACCCAAATTAGAAAAACCTATCAGCTCACAGCAGTCAGAATGGCCATTAGCGAAAACGGTGCAAACAATAAATGCTGAAGGGATTGTGGAGAAATGCGTACCCTCGGTTCTAAAGGCCATGTGGTAAGAGCCACTAATGAAAACACAATGGAGGTGCTTTGAAAAGGGAAACATTGAGCTACCAGTCCATCAATCACACCCACTGCTGGGCCTATCTCCTGAGAAAATGAGAATCAAAAAGTCACAGGCTGGCAATCCTGCACTCCAGCAATATTTACTATAGCCATCACTTGGAAGCAATGAAAATGTCCATCATCAGAGGAAGGAACCAAGAAGAAGTGGTCCATGTACACAATGGAATATTTCTCCAATAAAAACTATAAATTAAATTTAAAAAACAAACAAAAGGAAGGAGATATCAGCTTCTGTGGGTTTACCCGGGCACATTCCACTCTAATTTATCAGCGAGGAACACCGCTGGCCGGGAGGTCTGTTTCCCTAGTTACCAGAGTGGGGATCGTAGAAAGGATGCCGCCCTCTGGCCGTTACCTGCAAAAGCAGCTGTAAAGCCTGTGCTAATGGTCACTTCATATAAACAAGTACTGCAGGGCTGTAAGTGAAACCTGCCCTCAAAATGTCTTGAGGGAAGTAATGGCCAAAACATTTTAAAATGTGACACATACTTGAAGCAAACACTTTGAAGAACTAAGCTGTAATCACAGTTTGAAAAATAAAACGGACATGCCTTACAGGCCAATTTCAACGGAATATGACACACATGCAAATTCAACCACAAATTGGTATCAGCTCACACCAGTCAGAATCGCCATCAGCAAGAAATCTATAAACAGTAAATGCTGAAGGTGTTGTGGAGAAATGCATACCGTGAACTTTAAGAGGGACATAACCTGGAAAGAGCCACTAATGAGAACAGAATGGAGGGGCCTTTAAAAGGTAAACATTGAGCTCCCGTATGATCCAGCCGGCCCATTCCTGGACCTATAACCTAGGAAGACAGAATTGGAAAGACACAGGCAGACAAATGTGCACTGCACAGTATTACAATAGCCAAGATATGGAAGTAACCAAAAAGTCCACCAACAGATGGGTGGACCAGGAAGAACTGCTACATGTCGAGATGGAATATTAGTTAGCGAAAGAATGAAACAGTGCCATTTGCAGCACCATAGGTGAGTCTAGAAGTAATCACGCAACTTGTGGTAAGTGAGAAAGCGAAAGACACAGGTCCTATCATATCACTTATAGGTGTTACCTAAAATTCGATACCAATGAAGATATTTCCACAGAGAAGGGCAATCACAGGTTCATTAAACTTATGGTTCACCAAATGGAAAGGTGTGAGGAGTAGATACATTACGACATTGGGGTTAACAGAGATATACAAACACATGTGAAATATATAATCACCAAATACCTACGGAATACCAAGAGAGGACTACTCAATATTCTCTCATAATCTACATGGAAAAAGGATCCGACGAATAATAGATATATGTATATTTGTGAAAGAACCACATCTTGCACACCTAGAATAAACAAAACGTTGTAATCAAATTTGCTGTGATAAAAAATAAAAAAGAGTTAAAAATACGCATAAGAAGTAATGAGCCATAACCATAAAGGGCTTTTTCCCGGCACATTCCATTCTAATTTACAACCTACAACACGACTTCCATTAAGGCTCTGTTGCCCTAGTAACCAGATTTGGTAAAGGAGAAATGCTGCCGCCTTGCGGCCGTTTCCCACAAGAGCGGCTTTAAACCCACAGCTAATGGTCACTGAACATTCACAAGGACTTGGGGCAGTAAAGGACACCTGCCCTCCAAAATTGTGCTGAGGTGGGGAATGAACAAAAAAATTCAAAACAGGCAAATCTTTCAGGAAGATAGTATGAGGTGGTAAGTTTTACTCACTCTCTTTAAAGAAAAGGAAAATGGATAAAAGCTCAACCTCAGGAAGTATTAGACTCATGCAATCTAATCTACAAAAAGGTTTCAACTCTCCCCAGTCGACTGACCATCAGCAAAAGGTCTACAAACAATAAAGGCTGCAGGCGTTTTAGAGAACTCTGTACCCTCTACTTGCTGGTGAGATGTGAAAGGGTAACAGCCAATAATGAGAACAGAAAGGAGCTGCGTTGAAAAGTAAAAATTGAGGTACCATTCAATCCAGCAGGTGAACCACTGGGTCTGTCACCTGAGAAGACCAGAATCGAGAAGACACAGGCTGCAAAAGCTGCACTGCAGCCTTATTCACAATAGCCAAGACAGTGAAGCTACCAAAATGTCCATCAACAGGTGAATGGATAAAAAGTAGTGGTCCATGTACACGATGGAATCTTAGCCATGGAAAACAATGAAACACTGCTCTTTGAGGCACCACAGATGAGCCTGGAGATAATCACAAGACATGAGGTAAGTCGGAAAGCAAAAGACCTCTATCCTATGATATCACTTATAGGCGTTATCTAATAACTGACACAAATGAACCTATTTCCACAGAGAAAGACACTCACAGACTTAGAAAACAAACTATGCTCATCTAAAAGGAAAGGTGGGGGGGAATGGATCAATTAACATCAGTGTTACTATATGGATACAAATTCATATCATATACGTATATCAAAAAGACCGACCCTATAGCAAGGGAGGTCTACGGAACACTCTGTAATATTTTACCTGGGAAGAGGATCTGTACATGCATAGACATATATAATGTACAAATGAACCAGATATTGTAAACCTAGGACAAATAATATTCTAATCTATACCCCAATTAAAAAATTTAAAAAAAAGAAGTAATGAGACATACACTAATGGGGGTTTCTCCTAGCACATTCCATTCTAATTTACAACCTAGGAACACGACTTCCAGAAAGACTCTGCTGCCCTCGTACCCAGATTTGACAACGGAGAAATGCTGCCTCCTTGTGGCCGTTTCCCTTAACAGCAGCTTTAAACCCATTGCTAAAGGTCCCTAAATATTCACCAACGTTGCAGTTCTGTAAATGACACCTGCCCTCCAAAAAAGGCCTGGGGTCGAAAATCGAGTAATAAATTCAAAAGAGGGCAACCTTCCAAGGAGACAAATTCAAGACGTATATGGTACTCATACTTTTTTCTGTTTTTTTTTCACAGAAAGGAAAAGGCGTGGGAAAATGTTGAATTTTAGGAATTTTTAAAGACATGCAAACCCAAATTAGAAAAACCTATCAGCTCACAGCAGTCAGAATGGCCATTAGCGAAAACGGTGCAAACAATAAATGCTGAAGGGATTGTGGAGAAATGCGTACCCACGGTTCTAAGGGCCACGTGGTAAGAGCCACTAATGAAAACACAATGGAGGTGCTTTGAAAAGGGAAACATTGAGCTACCAGTCCATCAATCACACCCACTGCTGGGCCTATCTCCTGAGAAAATGAGAATCAAAAAGTCACAGGCTGGCAATCCTGCACTCCAGCAATATTTACTATAGCCATCACTTGGAAGCAATGAAAATGTCCATCATCAGAGGAAGGAACCAAGAAGAAGTGGTCCATGTACACAATGGAATATTTCTCCAATAAAAACTATAAATTAAATTTAAAAAGCAAACAAAAGGAAGGAGATATCAGCTTCTGTGGGTTTACCCGGGCACATTCCACTCTAATTTATCAGCGAGGAACACCGCTGGCTGGGAGGTCTGTTTCCCTAGTTACCAGAGTGGGGATCGTAGAAAGGATGCCGCCCTCTGGCCGTTACCTGCAAAAGCAGCTGTAAAGCCTGTGCTAATGGTCACTTCATATGAACAAGTACTGCAGGGCTGTAAGTGAAACCTGCCCTCAAAATGTCTTGAGGGAAGTAATGGCCAAAACATTTTAAAATGTGACACATACTTGAAGCAAACACTTTGAAGAACTAAGCTGTAATCACAGTTTGAAAAATAAAACGGACATGCCTTACAGGCCAATTTCAACGGAATATGACACACATGCAAATTCAACCACAAATTGGTATCAGCTCACACCAGTCAGAATCGCCATCAGCAAGAAATCTATAAACAGTAAATGCTGAAGGTGTTGTGGAGAAATGCATACCGTGAACTTTAAGAGGGACATAACCTGGAAAGAGCCACTAATGAGAACAGAATGGAGGGGCCTTTAAAAGGTAAACATTGAGCTCCCGTATGATCCAGCCGGCCCATTCCTGGACCTATAACCTAGGAAGACAGAATTGGAAAGACACAGGCAGACAAATGTGCACTGCACAGTATTACAATAGCCAAGATATGGAAGTAACCAAAAAGTCCACCAACAGATGGGTGGACCAGGAAGAACTGCTACATGTCGAGATGGAATATTAGTTAGCGAAAGAATGAAACAGTGCCATTTGCAGCACCATAGGTGAGTCTAGAAGTAATCACGCAACTTGTGGTAAGTGAGAAAGCGAAAGACACAGGTCCTATCATATCACTTATAGGTGTTACCTAAAATTCGATACCAATGAAGATATTTCCACAGAGAAGGGCAATCACAGGTTCATTAAACTTATGGTTCACCAAATGGAAAGGTGTGAGGAGTAGATACATTACGACATTGGGGTTAACAGAGATATACAAACACATGTGAAATATATAATCACCAAATACCTACGGAATACCAAGAGAGGACTACTCAATATTCTCTCATAATCTACATGGAAAAAGGATCCGACGAATAATAGATATATGTATATTTGTGAAAGAACCACATCTTGCACACCTAGAATAAACAAAACGTTGTAATCAAATTTGCTGTGATAAAAAATAAAAAAGAGTTAAAAATACGCATAAGAAGTAATGAGCCATAACCATAAAGGGCTTTTTCCCGGCACATTCCATTCTAATTTACAACCTACAACACGACTTCCATTAAGGCTCTGTTGCCCTAGTAACCAGATTTGGTAAAGGAGAAATGCTGCCGCCTTGCGGCCGTTTCCCACAAGAGCGGCTTTAAACCCACAGCTAATGGTCACTGAACATTCACAAGGACTTGGGGCAGTAAAGGACACCTGCCCTCCAAAATTGTGCTGAGGTGGGGAATGAACAAAAAAATTCAAAACAGGCAAATCTTTCAGGAAGATAGTATGAGGTGGTAAGTTTTACTCACTCTCTTTAAAGAAAAGGAAAATGGATAAAAGCTCAACCTCAGGAAGTATTAGACTCATGCAATCTAATCTACAAAAAGGTTTCAACTCTCCCCAGTCGACTGACCATCAGCAAAAGGTCTACAAACAATAAAGGCTGCAGGCGTTTTAGAGAACTCTGTACCCTCTACTTGCTGGTGAGATGTGAAAGGGTAACAAGCCAATAATGAGAACAGAAAGGAGCTGCGTTGAAAAGTAAAAATTGAGGTACCATTCAATCCAGCAGGTGAACCACTGGGTCTGTCACCTGAGAAGACCAGAATCGAGAAGACACAGGCTGCAAAAGCTGCACTGCAGCCTTATTCACAATAGCCAAGACAGTGAAGCTACCAAAATGTCCATCAACAGGTGAATGGATAAAAAGTAGTGGTCCATGTACACGATGGAATCTTAGCCATGGAAAACAATGAAACACTGCTCTTTGAGGCACCACAGATGAGCCTGGAGATAATCACAAGACATGAGGTAAGTCGGAAAGCAAAAGACCTCTATCCTATGATATCACTTATAGGCGTTATCTAATAACTGACACAAATGAACCTATTTCCACAGAGAAAGACACTCACAGACTTAGAAAACAAACTATGCTCATCTAAAAGGAAAGGTGGGGGGGAATGGATCAATTAACATCAGTGTTACTATATGGATACAAATTCATATCATATACGTATATCAAAAAGACCAACCCTATAGCAAGGGAGGTCTACGGAACACTCTGTAATATTTTACCTGGGAAGAGGATCTGTACATGCATAGACATATATAATGTACAAATGAACCAGATATTGTAAACCTAGGACAAATAATATTCTAATCTATACCCCAATTAAAAAATTTAAAAAAAAAGAAGTAATGAGACATACACTAATGGGGGTTTCTCCTAGCACATTCCATTCTAATTTACAACCTAGGAACACGACTTCCAGAAAGACTCTGCTGCCCTCGTACCCAGATTTGACAACGGAGAAATGCTGCCTCCTTGTGGCCGTTTCCCTTAACAGCAGCTTTAAACCCATTGCTAAAGGTCCCTAAATATTCACCAACGTTGCAGTTCTGTAAATGACACCTGCCCTCCAAAAAAGGCCTGGGGTCGAAAATCGAGTAATAAATTCAAAAGAGGGCAACCTTCCAAGGAGACAAATTCAAGACGTATATGGTACTCATACTTTTTTCTGTTTTTTTTTCACAGAAAGGAAAAGGCGTGGGAAAATGTTGAATTTTAGGAATTTTTAAAGACATGCAAACCCAAATTAGAAAAACCTATCAGCTCACAGCAGTCAGAATGGCCATTAGCGAAAACGGTGCAAACAATAAATGCTGAAGGGATTGTGGAGAAATGCGTACCCTCGGTTCTAAGGGCCATGTGGTAAGAGCCACTAATGAAAACACAATGGAGGTGCTTTGAAAAGGGAAACATTGAGCTACCAGTCCATCAATCACACCCACTGCTGGGCCTATCTCCTGAGAAAATGAGAATCAAAAAGTCACAGGCTGGCAATCCTGCACTCCAGCAATATTTACTATAGCCATCACTTGGAAGCAATGAAAATGTCCATCATCAGAGGAAGGAACCAAGAAGAAGTGGTCCATGTACACAATGGAATATTTCTCCAATAAAAACTATAAATTAAATTTAAAAAACAAACAAAAGGAAGGAGATATCAGCTTCTGTGGGTTTACCCGGGCACATTCCACTCTAATTTATCAGCGAGGAACACCGCTGGCCGGGAGGTCTGTTTCCCTAGTTACCAGAGTGGGGATCGTAGAAAGGATGCCGCCCTCTGGCCGTTACCTGCAAAAGCAGCTGTAAAGCCTGTGCTAATGGTCACTTCATATGAACAAGTACTGCAGGGCTGTAAGTGAAACCTGCCCTCAAAATGTCTTGAGGGAAGTAATGGCCAAAACATTTTAAAATGTGACACATACTTGAAGCAAACACTTTGAAGAACTAAGCTGTAATCACAGTTTGAAAAATAAAACGGACATGCCTTACAGGCCAATTTCAACGGAATATGACACACATGCAAATTCAACCACAAATTGGTATCAGCTCACACCAGTCAGAATCGCCATCAGCAAGAAATCTATAAACAGTAAATGCTGAAGGTGTTGTGGAGAAATGCATACCGTGAACTTTAAGAGGGACATAACCTGGAAAGAGCCACTAATGAGAACAGAATGGAGGGGCCTTTAAAAGGTAAACATTGAGCTCCCGTATGATCCAGCCGGCCCATTCCTGGACCTATAACCTAGGAAGACAGAATTGGAAAGACACAGGCAGACAAATGTGCACTGCACAGTATTACAATAGCCAAGATATGGAAGTAACCAAAAAGTCCACCAACAGATGGGTGGACCAGGAAGAACTGCTACATGTCGAGATGGAATATTAGTTAGCGAAAGAATGAAACAGTGCCATTTGCAGCACCATAGGTGAGTCTAGAAGTAATCACGCAACTTGTGGTAAGTGAGAAAGCGAAAGACACAGGTCCTATCATATCACTTATAGGTGTTACCTAAAATTCGATACCAATGAAGATATTTCCACAGAGAAGGGCAATCACAGGTTCATTAAACTTATGGTTCACCAAATGGAAAGGTGTGAGGAGTAGATACATTACGACATTGGGGTTAACAGAGATATACAAACACATGTGAAATATATAATCACCAAATACCTACGGAATACCAAGAGAGGACTACTCAATATTCTCTCATAATCTACATGGAAAAAGGATCCGACGAATAATAGATATATGTATATTTGTGAAAGAACCACATCTTGCACACCTAGAATAAACAAAACGTTGTAATCAAATTTGCTGTGATAAAAAATAAAAAAGAGTTAAAAATACGCATAAGAAGTAATGAGCCATAACCATAAAGGGCTTTTTCCCGGCACATTCCATTCTAATTTACAACCTACAACACGACTTCCATTAAGGCTCTGTTGCCCTAGTAACCAGATTTGGTAAAGGAGAAATGCTGCCGCCTTGCGGCCGTTTCCCACAAGAGCGGCTTTAAACCCACAGCTAATGGTCACTGAACATTCACAAGGACTTGGGGCAGTAAAGGACACCTGCCCTCCAAAATTGTGCTGAGGTGGGGAATGAACAAAAAAATTCAAAACAGGCAAATCTTTCAGGAAGATAGTATGAGGTGGTAAGTTTTACTCACTCTCTTTAAAGAAAAGGAAAATGGATAAAAGCTCAACCTCAGGAAGTATTAGACTCATGCAATCTAATCTACAAAAAGGTTTCAACTCTCCCCAGTCGACTGACCATCAGCAAAAGGTCTACAAACAATAAAGGCTGCAGGCGTTTTAGAGAACTCTGTACCCTCTACTTGCTGGTGAGATGTGAAAGGGTAACAGCCAATAATGAGAACAGAAAGGAGCTGCGTTGAAAAGTAAAAATTGAGGTACCATTCAATCCAGCAGGTGAACCACTGGGTCTGTCACCTGAGAAGACCAGAATCGAGAAGACACAGGCTGCAAAAGCTGCACTGCAGCCTTATTCACAATAGCCAAGACAGTGAAGCTACCAAAATGTCCATCAACAGGTGAATGGATAAAAAGTAGTGGTCCATGTACACGATGGAATCTTAGCCATGGAAAACAATGAAACACTGCTCTTTGAGGCACCACAGATGAGCCTGGAGATAATCACAAGACATGAGGTAAGTCGGAAAGCAAAAGACCTCTATCCTATGATATCACTTATAGGCGTTATCTAATAACTGACACAAATGAACCTATTTCCACAGAGAAAGACACTCACAGACTTAGAAAACAAACTATGCTCATCTAAAAGGAAAGGTGGGGGGGAATGGATCAATTAACATCAGTGTTACTATATGGATACAAATTCATATCATATACGTATATCAAAAAGACCGACCCTATAGCAAGGGAGGTCTACGGAACACTCTGTAATATTTTACCTGGGAAGAGGATCTGTACATGCATAGACATATATAATGTACAAATGAACCAGATATTGTAAACCTAGGACAAATAATATTCTAATCTATACCCCAATTAAAAAATTTAAAAAAAAAGAAGTAATGAGACATACACTAATGGGGGTTTCTCCTAGCACATTCCATTCTAATTTACAACCTAGGAACACGACTTCCAGAAAGACTCTGCTGCCCTCGTACCCAGATTTGACAACGGAGAAATGCTGCCTCCTTGTGGCCGTTTCCCTTAACAGCAGCTTTAAACCCATTGCTAAAGGTCCCTAAATATTCACCAACGTTGCAGTTCTGTAAATGACACCTGCCCTCCAAAAAAGGCCTGGGGTCGAAAATCGAGTAATAAATTCAAAAGAGGGCAACCTTCCAAGGAGACAAATTCAAGACGTATATGGTACTCATACTTTTTTCTGTTTTTTTTTCACAGAAAGGAAAAGGCGTGGGAAAATGTTGAATTTTAGGAATTTTTAAAGACATGCAAACCCAAATTAGAAAAACCTATCAGCTCACAGCAGTCAGAATGGCCATTAGCGAAAACGGTGCAAACAATAAATGCTGAAGGGATTGTGGAGAAATGCGTACCCTCGGTTCTAAGGGCCATGTGGTAAGAGCCACTAATGAAAACACAATGGAGGTGCTTTGAAAAGGGAAACATTGAGCTACCAGTCCATCAATCACACCCACTGCTGGGCCTATCTCCTGAGAAAATGAGAATCAAAAAGTCACAGGCTGGCAATCCTGCACTCCAGCAATATTTACTATAGCCATCACTTGGAAGCAATGAAAATGTCCATCATCAGAGGAAGGAACCAAGAAGAAGTGGTCCATGTACACAATGGAATATTTCTCCAATAAAAATTATAAATTAAATTTAAAAAACAAACAAAAGGAAGGAGATATCAGCTTCTGTGGGTTTACCCGGGCACATTCCACTCTAATTTATCAGCGAGGAACACCGCTGGCCGGGAGGTCTGTTTCCCTAGTTACCAGAGTGGGGATCGTAGAAAGGATGCCGCCCTCTGGCCGTTACCTGCAAAAGCAGCTGTAAAGCCTGTGCTAATGGTCACTTCATATGAACAAGTACTGCAGGGCTGTAAGTGAAACCTGCCCTCAAAATGTCTTGAGGGAAGTAATGGCCAAAACATTTTAAAATGTGACACATACTTGAAGCAAACACTTTGAAGAACTAAGCTGTAATCACAGTTTGAAAAATAAAACGGACATGCCTTACAGGCCAATTTCAACGGAATATGACACACATGCAAATTCAACCACAAATTGGTATCAGCTCACACCAGTCAGAATCGCCATCAGCAAGAAATCTATAAACAGTAAATGCTGAAGGTGTTGTGGAGAAATGCATACCGTGAACTTTAAGAGGGACATAACCTGGAAAGAGCCACTAATGAGAACAGAATGGAGGGGCCTTTAAAAGGTAAACATTGAGCTCCCGTATGATCCAGCCGGCCCATTCCTGGACCTATAACCTAGGAAGACAGAATTGGAAAGACACAGGCAGACAAATGTGCACTGCACAGTATTACAATAGCCAAGATATGGAAGTAACCAAAAAGTCCACCAACAGATGGGTGGACCAGGAAGAACTGCTACATGTCGAGATGGAATATTAGTTAGCGAAAGAATGAAACAGTGCCATTTGCAGCACCATAGGTGAGTCTAGAAGTAATCACGCAACTTGTGGTAAGTGAGAAAGCGAAAGACACAGGTCCTATCATATCACTTATAGGTGTTACCTAAAATTCGATACCAATGAAGATATTTCCACAGAGAAGGGCAATCACAGGTTCATTAAACTTACGGTTCACCAAATGGAAAGGTGTGAGGAGTAGATACATTACGACATTGGGGTTAACAGAGATATACAAACACATGTGAAATATATAATCACCAAATACCTACGGAATACCAAGAGAGGACTACTCAATATTCTCTCATAATCTACATGGAAAAAGGATCCGACGAATAATAGATATATGTATATTTGTGAAAGAACCACATCTTGCACACCTAGAATAAACAAAACGTTGTAATCAAATTTGCTGTGATAAAAAATAAAAAAGAGTTAAAAATACGCATAAGAAGTAATGAGCCATAACCATAAAGGGCTTTTTCCCGGCACATTCCATTCTAATTTACAACCTACAACACGACTTCCATTAAGGCTCTGTTGCCCTAGTAACCAGATTTGGTAAAGGAGAAATGCTGCCGCCTTGCGGCCGTTTCCCACAAGAGCGGCTTTAAACCCACAGCTAATGGTCACTGAACATTCACAAGGACTTGGGGCAGTAAAGGACACCTGCCCTCCAAAATTGTGCTGAGGTGGGGAATGAACAAAAAAATTCAAAACAGGCAAATCTTTCAGGAAGATAGTATGAGGTGGTAAGTTTTACTCACTCTCTTTAAAGAAAAGGAAAATGGATAAAAGCTCAACCTCAGGAAGTATTAGACTCATGCAATCTAATCTACAAAAAGGTTTCAACTCTCCCCAGTCGACTGACCATCAGCAAAAGGTCTACAAACAATAAAGGCTGCAGGCGTTTTAGAGAACTCTGTACCCTCTACTTGCTGGTGAGATGTGAAAGGGTAACAGCCAATAATGAGAACAGAAAGGAGCTGCGTTGAAAAGTAAAAATTGAGGTACCATTCAATCCAGCAGGTGAACCACTGGGTCTGTCACCTGAGAAGACCAGAATCGAGAAGACACAGGCTGCAAAAGCTGCACTGCAGCCTTATTCACAATAGCCAAGACAGTGAAGCTACCAAAATGTCCATCAACAGGTGAATGGATAAAAAGTAGTGGTCCATGTACACGATGGAATCTTAGCCATGGAAAACAATGAAACACTGCTCTTTGAGGCACCACAGATGAGCCTGGAGATAATCACAAGACATGAGGTAAGTCGGAAAGCAAAAGACCTCTATCCTATGATATCACTTATAGGCGTTATCTAATAACTGACACAAATGAACCTATTTCCACAGAGAAAGACACTCACAGACTTAGAAAACAAACTATGCTCACCTAAAAGGAAAGGTGGGGGGGAATGGATCAATTAACATCAGTGTTACTATATGGATACAAATTCATATCATATACGTATATCAAAAAGACCGACCCTATAGCAAGGGAGGTCTACGGAACACTCTGTAATATTTTACCTGGGAAGAGGATCTGTACATGCATAGACATATATAATGTACAAATGAACCAGATATTGTAAACCTAGGACAAATAATATTCTAATCTATACCCCAATTAAAAAATTTAAAAAAAAAGAAGTAATGAGACATACACTAATGGGGGTTTCTCCTAGCACATTCCATTCTAATTTACAACCTAGGAACACGACTTCCAGAAAGACTCTGCTGCCCTCGTACCCAGATTTGACAACGGAGAAATGCTGCCTCCTTGTGGCCGTTTCCCTTAACAGCAGCTTTAAACCCATTGCTAAAGGTCCCTAAATATTCACCAACGTTGCAGTTCTGTAAATGACACCTGCCCTCCAAAAAAGGCCTGGGGTCGAAAATCGAGTAATAAATTCAAAAGAGGGCAACCTTCCAAGGAGACAAATTCAAGACGTATATGGTACTCATACTTTTTTCTGTTTTTTTTTCACAGAAAGGAAAAGGCGTGGGAAAATGTTGAATTTTAGGAATTTTTAAAGACATGCAAACCCAAATTAGAAAAACCTATCAGCTCACAGCAGTCAGAATGGCCATTAGCGAAAACGGTGCAAACAATAAATGCTGAAGGGATTGTGGAGAAATGCGTACCCTCGGTTCTAAGGGCCATGTGGTAAGAGCCACTAATGAAAACACAATGGAGGTGCTTTGAAAAGGGAAACATTGAGCTACCAGTCCATCAATCACACCCACTGCTGGGCCTATCTCCTGAGAAAATGAGAATCAAAAAGTCACAGGCTGGCAATCCTGCACTCCAGCAATATTTACTATAGCCATCACTTGGAAGCAATGAAAATGTCCATCATCAGAGGAAGGAACCAAGAAGAAGTGGTCCATGTACACAATGGAATATTTCTCCAATAAAAACTATAAATTAAATTTAAAAAACAAACAAAAGGAAGGAGATATCAGCTTCTGTGGGTTTACCCGGGCACATTCCACTCTAATTTATCAGCGAGGAACACCGCTGGCCGGGAGGTCTGTTTCCCTAGTTACCAGAGTGGGGATCGTAGAAAGGATGCCGCCCTCTGGCCGTTACCTGCAAAAGCAGCTGTAAAGCCTGTGCTAATGGTCACTTCATATGAACAAGTACTGCAGGGCTGTAAGTGAAACCTGCCCTCAAAATGTCTTGAGGGAAGTAATGGCCAAAACATTTTAAAATGTGACACATACTTGAAGCAAACACTTTGAAGAACTAAGCTGTAATCACAGTTTGAAAAATAAAACGGACATGCCTTACAGGCCAATTTCAACGGAATATGACACACATGCAAATTCAACCACAAATTGGTATCAGCTCACACCAGTCAGAATCGCCATCAGCAAGAAATCTATAAACAGTAAATGCTGAAGGTGTTGTGGAGAAATGCATACCGTGAACTTTAAGAGGGACATAACCTGGAAAGAGCCACTAATGAGAACAGAATGGAGGGGCCTTTAAAAGGTAAACATTGAGCTCCCGTATGATCCAGCCGGCCCATTCCTGGACCTATAACCTAGGAAGACAGAATTGGAAAGACACAGGCAGAACAAATGTGCACTGCACAGTATTACAATAGCCAAGATATGGAAGTAACCAAAAAGTCCACCAACAGATGGGTGGACCAGGAAGAACTGCTACATGTCGAGATGGAATATTAGTTAGCGAAAGAATGAAACAGTGCCATTTGCAGCACCATAGGTGAGTCTAGAAGTAATCACGCAACTTGTGGTAAGTGAGAAAGCGAAAGACACAGGTCCTATCATATCACTTATAGGTGTTACCTAAAATTCGATACCAGTGAAGATATTTCCACAGAGAAGGGCAATCACAGGTTCATTAAACTTACGGTTCACCAAATGGAAAGGTGTGAGGAGTAGATACATTACGACATTGGGGTTAACAGAGATATACAAACACATGTGAAATATATAATCACCAAATACCTACGGAATACCAAGAGAGGACTACTCAATATTCTCTCATAATCTACATGGAAAAAGGATCCGACGAATAATAGATATATGTATATTTGTGAAAGAACCACATCTTGCACACCTAGAATAAACAAAACGTTGTAATCAAATTTGCTGTGATAAAAAATAAAAAAGAGTTAAAAATACGCATAAGAAGTAATGAGCCATAACCATAAAGGGCTTTTTCCCGGCACATTCCATTCTAATTTACAACCTACAACACGACTTCCATTAAGGCTCTGTTGCCCTAGTAACCAGATTTGGTAAAGGAGAAATGCTGCCGCCTTGCGGCCGTTTCCCACAAGAGCGGCTTTAAACCCACAGCTAATGGTCACTGAACATTCACAAGAACTTGGGGCAGTAAAGGACACCTGCCCTCCAAAATTGTGCTGAGGTGGGGAATGAACAAAAAAATTCAAAACAGGCAAATCTTTCAGGAAGATAGTATGAGGTGGTAAGTTTTACTCACTCTCTTTAAAGAAAAGGAAAATGGATAAAAGCTCAACCTCAGGAAGTATTAGACTCATGCAATCTAATCTACAAAAAGGTTTCAACTCTCCCCAGTCGACTGACCATCAGCAAAAGGTCTACAAACAATAAAGGCTGCAGGCGTTTTAGAGAACTCTGTACCCTCTACTTGCTGGTGAGATGTGAAAGGGTAACAGCCAATAATGAGAACAGAAAGGAGCTGCGTTGAAAAGGAAAAATTGAGGTACCATTCAATCCAGCAGGTGAACCACTGGGTCTGTCACCTGAGAAGACCAGAATCGAGAAGACACAGGCTGCAAAAGCTGCACTGCAGCCTTATTCACAATAGCCAAGACAGTGAAGCTACCAAAATGTCCATCAACAGGTGAATGGATAAAAAGTAGTGGTCCATGTACACGATGGAATCTTAGCCATGGAAAACAATGAAACACTGCTCTTTGAGGCACCACAGATGAGCCTGGAGATAATCACAAGACATGAGGTAAGTCGGAAAGCAAAAGACCTCTATCCTATGATATCACTTATAGGCGTTATCTAATAACTGACACAAATGAACCTATTTCCACAGAGAAAGACACTCACAGACTTAGAAAACAAACTATGCTCATCTAAAAGGAAAGGTGGGGGGGAATGGATCAATTAACATCAGTGTTACTATATGGATACAAATTCATATCATATACGTATATCAAAAAGACCGACCCTATAGCAAGGGAGGTCTACGGAACACTCTGTAATATTTTACCTGGGAAGAGGATCTGTACATGCATAGACATATATAATGTACAAATGAACCAGATATTGTAAACCTAGGACAAATAATATTCTAATCTATACCCCAATTAAAAAATTTAAAAAAAAAGAAGTAATGAGACATACACTAATGGGGGTTTCTCCTAGCACATTCCATTCTAATTTACAACCTAGGAACACGACTTCCAGAAAGACTCTGCTGCCCTCGTACCCAGATTTGACAACGGAGAAATGCTGCCTCCTTGTGGCCGTTTCCCTTAACAGCAGCTTTAAACCCATTGCTAAAGGTCCCTAAATATTCACCAACGTTGCAGTTCTGTAAATGACACCTGCCCTCCAAAAAAGGCCTGGGGTCGAAAATCGAGTAATAAATTCAAAAGAGGGCAACCTTCCAAGGAGACAAATTCAAGACGTATATGGTACTCATACTTTTTTCTGTTTTTTTTTCACAGAAAGGAAAAGGCGTGGGAAAATGTTGAATTTTAGGAATTTTTAAAGACATGCAAACCCAAATTAGAAAAACCTATCAGCTCACAGCAGTCAGAATGGCCATTAGCGAAAACGGTGCAAACAATAAATGCTGAAGGGATTGTGGAGAAATGCGTACCCTCGGTTCTAAGGGCCATGTGGTAAGAGCCACTAATGAAAACACAATGGAGGTGCTTTGAAAAGGGAAACATTGAGCTACCAGTCCATCAATCACACCCACTGCTGGGCCTATCTCCTGAGAAAATGAGAATCAAAAAGTCACAGGCTGGCAATCCTGCACTCCAGCAATATTTACTATAGCCATCACTTGGAAGCAATGAAAATGTCCATCATCAGAGGAAGGAACCAAGAAGAAGTGGTCCATGTACACAATGGAATATTTCTCCAATAAAAACTATAAATTAAATTTAAAAAACAAACAAAAGGAAGGAGATATCAGCTTCTGTGGGTTTACCCGGGCACATTCCACTCTAATTTATCAGCGAGGAACACCGCTGGCCGGGAGGTCTGTTTCCCTAGTTACCAGAGTGGGGATCGTAGAAAGGATGCCGCCCTCTGGCCGTTACCTGCAAAAGCAGCTGTAAAGCCTGTGCTAATGGTCACTTCATATGAACAAGTACTGCAGGGCTGTAAGTGAAACCTGCCCTCAAAATGTCTTGAGGGAAGTAATGGCCAAAACATTTTAAAATGTGACACATACTTGAAGCAAACACTTTGAAGAACTAAGCTGTAATCACAGTTTGAAAAATAAAACGGACATGCCTTACAGGCCAATTTCAACGGAATATGACACACATGCAAATTCAACCACAAATTGGTATCAGCTCACACCAGTCAGAATCGCCATCAGCAAGAAATCTATAAACAGTAAATGCTGAAGGTGTTGTGGAGAAATGCATACCGTGAACTTTAAGAGGGACATAACCTGGAAAGAGCCACTAATGAGAACAGAATGGAGGGGCCTTTAAAAGGTAAACATTGAGCTCCCGTATGATCCAGCCGGCCCATTCCTGGACCTATAACCTAGGAAGACAGAATTGGAAAGACACAGGCAGACAAATGTGCACTGCACAGTATTACAATAGCCAAGATATGGAAGTAACCAAAAAGTCCACCAACAGATGGGTGGACCAGGAAGAACTGCTACATGTCGAGATGGAATATTAGTTAGCGAAAGAATGAAACAGTGCCATTTGCAGCACCATAGGTGAGTCTAGAAGTAATCACGCAACTTGTGGTAAGTGAGAAAGCGAAAGACACAGGTCCTATCATATCACTTATAGGTGTTACCTAAAATTCGATACCAATGAAGATATTTCCACAGAGAAGGGCAATCACAGGTTCATTAAACTTACGGTTCACCAAATGGAAAGGTGTGAGGAGTAGATACATTACGACATTGGGGTTAACAGAGATATACAAACACATGTGAAATATATAATCACCAAATACCTACGGAATACCAAGAGAGGACTACTCAATATTCTCTCATAATCTACATGGAAAAAGGATCCGACGAATAATAGATATATGTATATTTGTGAAAGAACCACATCTTGCACACCTAGAATAAACAAAACGTTGTAATCAAATTTGCTGTGATAAAAAATAAAAAAGAGTTAAAAATACGCATAAGAAGTAATGAGCCATAACCATAAAGGGCTTTTTCCCGGCACATTCCATTCTAATTTACAACCTACAACACGACTTCCATTAAGGCTCTGTTGCCCTAGTAACCAGATTTGGTAAAGGAGAAATGCTGCCGCCTTGCGGCCGTTTCCCACAAGAGCGGCTTTAAACCCACAGCTAATGGTCACTGAACATTCACAAGGACTTGGGGCAGTAAAGGACACCTGCCCTCCAAAATTGTGCTGAGGTGGGGAATGAACAAAAAAATTCAAAACAGGCAAATCTTTCAGGAAGATAGTATGAGGTGGTAAGTTTTACTCACTCTCTTTAAAGAAAAGGAAAATGGATAAAAGCTCAACCTCAGGAAGTATTAGACTCATGCAATCTAATCTACAAAAAGGTTTCAACTCTCCCCAGTCGACTGACCATCAGCAAAAGGTCTACAAACAATAAAGGCTGCAGGCGTTTTAGAGAACTCTGTACCCTCTACTTGCTGGTGAGATGTGAAAGGGTAACAGCCAATAATGAGAACAGAAAGGAGCTGCGTTGAAAAGGAAAAATTGAGGTACCATTCAATCCAGCAGGTGAACCACTGGGTCTGTCACCTGAGAAGACCAGAATCGAGAAGACACAGGCTGCAAAAGCTGCACTGCAGCCTTATTCACAATAGCCAAGACAGTGAAGCTACCAAAATGTCCATCAACAGGTGAATGGATAAAAAGTAGTGGTCCATGTACACGATGGAATCTTAGCCATGGAAAACAATGAAACACTGCTCTTTGAGGCACCACAGATGAGCCTGGAGATAATCACAAGACATGAGGTAAGTCGGAAAGCAAAAGACCTCTATCCTATGATATCACTTATAGGCGTTATCTAATAACTGACACAAATGAACCTATTTCCACAGAGAAAGACACTCACAGACTTAGAAAACAAACTATGCTCATCTAAAAGGAAAGGTGGGGGGGAATGGATCAATTAACATCAGTGTTACTATATGGATACAAATTCATATCATATACGTATATCAAAAAGACCGACCCTATAGCAAGGGAGGTCTACGGAACACTCTGTAATATTTTACCTGGGAAGAGGATCTGTACATGCATAGACATATATAATGTACAAATGAACCAGATATTGTAAACCTAGGACAAATAATATTCTAATCTATACCCCAATTAAAAAATTTAAAAAAAAAGAAGTAATGAGACATACACTAATGGGGGTTTCTCCTAGCACATTCCATTCTAATTTACAACCTAGGAACACGACTTCCAGAAAGACTCTGCTGCCCTCGTACCCAGATTTGACAACGGAGAAATGCTGCCTCCTTGTGGCCGTTTCCCTTAACAGCAGCTTTAAACCCATTGCTAAAGGTCCCTAAATATTCACCAACGTTGCAGTTCTGTAAATGACACCTGCCCTCCAAAAAAGGCCTGGGGTCGAAAATCGAGTAATAAATTCAAAAGAGGGCAACCTTCCAAGGAGACAAATTCAAGACGTATATGGTACTCATACTTTTTTCTGTTTTTTTTTCACAGAAAGGAAAAGGCGTGGGAAAATGTTGAATTTTAGGAATTTTTAAAGACATGCAAACCCAAATTAGAAAAACCTATCAGCTCACAGCAGTCAGAATGGCCATTAGCGAAAACGGTGCAAACAATAAATGCTGAAGGGATTGTGGAGAAATGCGTACCCTCGGTTCTAAGGGCCATGTGGTAAGAGCCACTAATGAAAACACAATGGAGGTGCTTTGAAAAGGGAAACATTGAGCTACCAGTCCATCAATCACACCCACTGCTGGGCCTATCTCCTGAGAAAATGAGAATCAAAAAGTCACAGGCTGGCAATCCTGCACTCCAGCAATATTTACTATAGCCATCACTTGGAAGCAATGAAAATGTCCATCATCAGAGGAAGGAACCAAGAAGAAGTGGTCCATGTACACAATGGAATATTTCTCCAATAAAAACTATAAATTAAATTTAAAAAACAAACAAAAGGAAGGAGATATCAGCTTCTGTGGGTTTACCCGGGCACATTCCACTCTAATTTATCAGCGAGGAACACCGCTGGCCGGGAGGTCTGTTTCCCTAGTTACCAGAGTGGGGATCGTAGAAAGGATGCCGCCCTCTGGCCGTTACCTGCAAAAGCAGCTGTAAAGCCTGTGCTAATGGTCACTTCATATGAACAAGTACTGCAGGGCTGTAAGTGAAACCTGCCCTCAAAATGTCTTGAGGGAAGTAATGGCCAAAACATTTTAAAATGTGACACATACTTGAAGCAAACACTTTGAAGAACTAAGCTGTAATCACAGTTTGAAAAATAAAACGGACATGCCTTACAGGCCAATTTCAACGGAATATGACACACATGCAGATTCAACCACAAATTGGTATCAGCTCACACCAGTCAGAATCGCCATCAGCAAGAAATCTATAAACAGTAAATGCTGAAGGTGTTGTGGAGAAATGCATACCGTGAACTTTAAGAGGGACATAACCTGGAAAGAGCCACTAATGAGAACAGAATGGAGGGGCCTTTAAAAGGTAAACATTGAGCTCCCGTATGATCCAGCCGGCCCATTCCTGGACCTATAACCTAGGAAGACAGAATTGGAAAGACACAGGCAGACAAATGTGCACTGCACAGTATTACAATAGCCAAGATATGGAAGTAACCAAAAAGTCCACCAACAGATGGGTGGACCAGGAAGAACTGCTACATGTCGAGATGGAATATTAGTTAGCGAAAGAATGAAACAGTGCCATTTGCAGCACCATAGGTGAGTCTAGAAGTAATCACGCAACTTGTGGTAAGTGAGAAAGCGAAAGACACAGGTCCTATCATATCACTTATAGGTGTTACCTAAAATTCGATACCAGTG
Source organism: Eubalaena glacialis (assembly GCF_028564815.1). Taxonomy (NCBI): domain Eukaryota; kingdom Metazoa; phylum Chordata; class Mammalia; order Artiodactyla; family Balaenidae; genus Eubalaena; species Eubalaena glacialis. The sequence continues at coordinate 133,530,080 of NC_083720.1, read as the reverse complement.
AAGATATTTCCACAGAGAAGGGCAATCACAGGTTCATTAAACTTACGGTTCACCAAATGGAAAGGTGTGAGGAGTAGATACATTACGACATTGGGGTTAACAGAGATATACAAACACATGTGAAATATATAATCACCAAATACCTACGGAATACCAAGAGAGGACTACTCAATATTCTCTCATAATCTACATGGAAAAAGGATCCGACGAATAATAGATATATGTATATTTGTGAAAGAACCACATCTTGCACACCTAGAATAAACAAAACGTTGTAATCAAATTTGCTGTGATAAAAAATAAAAAAGAGTTAAAAATACGCATAAGAAGTAATGAGCCATAACCATAAAGGGCTTTTTCCCGGCACATTCCATTCTAATTTACAACCTACAACACGACTTCCATTAAGGCTCTGTTGCCCTAGTAACCAGATTTGGTAAAGGAGAAATGCTGCCGCCTTGCGGCCGTTTCCCACAAGAGCGGCTTTAAACCCACAGCTAATGGTCACTGAACATTCACAAGGACTTGGGGCAGTAAAGGACACCTGCCCTCCAAAATTGTGCTGAGGTGGGGAATGAACAAAAAAATTCAAAACAGGCAAATCTTTCAGGAAGATAGTATGAGGTGGTAAGTTTTACTCACTCTCTTTAAAGAAAAGGAAAATGGATAAAAGCTCAACCTCAGGAAGTATTAGACTCATGCAATCTAATCTACAAAAAGGTTTCAACTCTCCCCAGTCGACTGACCATCAGCAAAAGGTCTACAAACAATAAAGGCTGCAGGCGTTTTAGAGAACTCTGTACCCTCTACTTGCTGGTGAGATGTGAAAGGGTAACAGCCAATAATGAGAACAGAAAGGAGCTGCGTTGAAAAGGAAAAATTGAGGTACCATTCAATCCAGCAGGTGAACCACTGGGTCTGTCACCTGAGAAGACCAGAATCGAGAAGACACAGGCTGCAAAAGCTGCACTGCAGCCTTATTCACAATAGCCAAGACAGTGAAGCTACCAAAATGTCCATCAATAGGTGAATGGATAAAAAGTAGTGGTCCATGTACACGATGGAATCTTAGCCATGGAAAACAATGAAACACTGCTCTTTGAGGCACCACAGATGAGCCTGGAGATAATCACAAGACATGAGGTAAGTCGGAAAGCAAAAGACCTCTATCCTATGATATCACTTATAGGCGTTATCTAATAACTGACACAAATGAACCTATTTCCACAGAGAAAGACACTCACAGACTTAGAAAACAAACTATGCTCATCTAAAAGGAAAGGTGGGGGGGAATGGATCAATTAACATCAGTGTTACTATATGGATACAAATTCATATCATATACGTATATCAAAAAGACCGACCCTATAGCAAGGGAGGTCTACGGAACACTCTGTAATATTTTACCTGGGAAGAGGATCTGTACATGCATAGACATATATAATGTACAAATGAACCAGATATTGTAAACCTAGGACAAATAATATTCTAATCTATACCCCAATTAAAAAATTTAAAAAAAAAGAAGTAATGAGACATACACTAATGGGGGTTTCTCCTAGCACATTCCATTCTAATTTACAACCTAGGAACACGACTTCCAGAAAGACTCTGCTGCCCTCGTACCCAGATTTGACAACGGAGAAATGCTGCCTCCTTGTGGCCGTTTCCCTTAACAGCAGCTTTAAACCCATTGCTAAAGGTCCCTAAATATTCACCAACGTTGCAGTTCTGTAAATGACACCTGCCCTCCAAAAAAGGCCTGGGGTCGAAAATCGAGTAATAAATTCAAAAGAGGGCAACCTTCCAAGGAGACAAATTCAAGACGTATATGGTACTCATACTTTTTTCTGTTTTTTTTTCACAGAAAGGAAAAGGCGTGGGAAAATGTTGAATTTTAGGAATTTTTAAAGACATGCAAACCCAAATTAGAAAAACCTATCAGCTCACAGCAGTCAGAATGGCCATTAGCGAAAACGGTGCAAACAATAAATGCTGAAGGGATTGTGGAGAAATGCGTACCCTCGGTTCTAAGGGCCATGTGGTAAGAGCCACTAATGAAAACACAATGGAGGTGCTTTGAAAAGGGAAACATTGAGCTACCAGTCCATCAATCACACCCACTGCTGGGCCTATCTCCTGAGAAAATGAGAATCAAAAAGTCACAGGCTGGCAATCCTGCACTCCAGCAATATTTACTATAGCCATCACTTGGAAGCAATGAAAATGTCCATCATCAGAGGAAGGAACCAAGAAGAAGTGGTCCATGTACACAATGGAATATTTCTCCAATAAAAACTATAAATTAAATTTAAAAAACAAACAAAAGGAAGGAGATATCAGCTTCTGTGGGTTTACCCGGGCACATTCCACTCTAATTTATCAGCGAGGAACACCGCTGGCCGGGAGGTCTGTTTCCCTAGTTACCAGAGTGGGGATCGTAGAAAGGATGCCGCCCTCTGGCCGTTACCTGCAAAAGCAGCTGTAAAGCCTGTGCTAATGGTCACTTCATATGAACAAGTACTGCAGGGCTGTAAGTGAAACCTGCCCTCAAAATGTCTTGAGGGAAGTAATGGCCAAAACATTTTAAAATGTGACACATACTTGAAGCAAACACTTTGAAGAACTAAGCTGTAATCACAGTTTGAAAAATAAAACGGACATGCCTTACAGGCCAATTTCAACGGAATATGACACACATGCAGATTCAACCACAAATTGGTATCAGCTCACACCAGTCAGAATCGCCATCAGCAAGAAATCTATAAACAGTAAATGCTGAAGGTGTTGTGGAGAAATGCATACCGTGAACTTTAAGAGGGACATAACCTGGAAAGAGCCACTAATGAGAACAGAATGGAGGGGCCTTTAAAAGGTAAACATTGAGCTCCCGTATGATCCAGCCGGCCCATTCCTGGACCTATAACCTAGGAAGACAGAATTGGAAAGACACAGGCAGACAAATGTGCACTGCACAGTATTACAATAGCCAAGATATGGAAGTAACCAAAAAGTCCACCAACAGATGGGTGGACCAGGAAGAACTGCTACATGTCGAGATGGAATATTAGTTAGCGAAAGAATGAAACAGTGCCATTTGCAGCACCATAGGTGAGTCTAGAAGTAATCACGCAACTTGTGGTAAGTGAGAAAGCGAAAGACACAGGTCCTATCATATCACTTATAGGTGTTACCTAAAATTCGATACCAGTGAAGATATTTCCACAGAGAAGGGCAATCACAGGTTCATTAAACTTATGGTTCACCAAATGGAAAGGTGTGAGGAGTAGATACATTACGACATTGGGGTTAACAGAGATATACAAACACATGTGAAATATATAATCACCAAATACCTACGGAATACCAAGAGAGGACTACTCAATATTCTCTCATAATCTACATGGAAAAAGGATCCGACGAATAATAGATATATGTATATTTGTGAAAGAACCACATCTTGCACACCTAGAATAAACAAAACGTTGTAATCAAATTTGCTGTGATAAAAAATAAAAAAGAGTTAAAAATACGCATAAGAAGTAATGAGCCATAACCATAAAGGGCTTTTTCCCGGCACATTCCATTCTAATTTACAACCTACAACACGACTTCCATTAAGGCTCTGTTGCCCTAGTAACCAGATTTGGTAAAGGAGAAATGCTGCCGCCTTGCGGCCGTTTCCCACAAGAGCGGCTTTAAACCCACAGCTAATGGTCACTGAACATTCACAAGGACTTGGGGCAGTAAAGGACACCTGCCCTCCAAAATTGTGCTGAGGTGGGGAATGAACAAAAAAATTCAAAACAGGCAAATCTTTCAGGAAGATAGTATGAGGTGGTAAGTTTTACTCACTCTCTTTAAAGAAAAGGAAAATGGATAAAAGCTCAACCTCAGGAAGTATTAGACTCATGCAATCTAATCTACAAAAAGGTTTCAACTCTCCCCAGTCGACTGACCATCAGCAAAAGGTCTACAAACAATAAAGGCTGCAGGCGTTTTAGAGAACTCTGTACCCTCTACTTGCTGGTGAGATGTGAAAGGGTAACAGCCAATAATGAGAACAGAAAGGAGCTGCGTTGAAAAGGAAAAATTGAGGTACCATTCAATCCAGCAGGTGAACCACTGGGTCTGTCACCTGAGAAGACCAGAATCGAGAAGACACAGGCTGCAAAAGCTGCACTGCAGCCTTATTCACAATAGCCAAGACAGTGAAGCTACCAAAATGTCCATCAACAGGTGAATGGATAAAAAGTAGTGGTCCATGTACACGATGGAATCTTAGCCATGGAAAACAATGAAACACTGCTCTTTGAGGCACCACAGATGAGCCTGGAGATAATCACAAGACATGAGGTAAGTCGGAAAGCAAAAGACCTCTATCCTATGATATCACTTATAGGCGTTATCTAATAACTGACACAAATGAACCTATTTCCACAGAGAAAGACACTCACAGACTTAGAAAACAAACTATGCTCATCTAAAAGGAAAGGTGGGGGGGAATGGATCAATTAACATCAGTGTTACTATATGGATACAAATTCATATCATATACGTATATCAAAAAGACCGACCCTATAGCAAGGGAGGTCTACGGAACACTCTGTAATATTTTACCTGGGAAGAGGATCTGTACATGCATAGACATATATAATGTACAAATGAACCAGATATTGTAAACCTAGGACAAATAATATTCTAATCTATACCCCAATTAAAAAATTTAAAAAAAAAGAAGTAATGAGACATACACTAATGGGGGTTTCTCCTAGCACATTCCATTCTAATTTACAACCTAGGAACACGACTTCCAGAAAGACTCTGCTGCCCTCGTACCCAGATTTGACAACGGAGAAATGCTGCCTCCTTGTGGCCGTTTCCCTTAACAGCAGCTTTAAACCCATTGCTAAAGGTCCCTAAATATTCACCAACGTTGCAGTTCTGTAAATGACACCTGCCCTCCAAAAAAGGCCTGGGGTCGAAAATCGAGTAATAAATTCAAAAGAGGGCAACCTTCCAAGGAGACAAATTCAAGACGTATATGGTACTCATACTTTTTTCTGTTTTTTTTTCACAGAAAGGAAAAGGCGTGGGAAAATGTTGAATTTTAGGAATTTTTAAAGACATGCAAACCCAAATTAGAAAAACCTATCAGCTCACAGCAGTCAGAATGGCCATTAGCGAAAACGGTGCAAACAATAAATGCTGAAGGGATTGTGGAGAAATGCGTACCCTCGGTTCTAAGGGCCATGTGGTAAGAGCCACTAATGAAAACACAATGGAGGTGCTTTGAAAAGGGAAACATTGAGCTACCAGTCCATCAATCACACCCACTGCTGGGCCTATCTCCTGAGAAAATGAGAATCAAAAAGTCACAGGCTGGCAATCCTGCACTCCAGCAATATTTACTATAGCCATCACTTGGAAGCAATGAAAATGTCCATCATCAGAGGAAGGAACCAAGAAGAAGTGGTCCATGTACACAATGGAATATTTCTCCAATAAAAACTATAAATTAAATTTAAAAAACAAACAAAAGGAAGGAGATATCAGCTTCTGTGGGTTTACCCGGGCACATTCCACTCTAATTTATCAGCGAGGAACACCGCTGGCCGGGAGGTCTGTTTCCCTAGTTACCAGAGTGGGGATCGTAGAAAGGATGCCGCCCTCTGGCCGTTACCTGCAAAAGCAGCTGTAAAGCCTGTGCTAATGGTCACTTCATATGAACAAGTACTGCAGGGCTGTAAGTGAAACCTGCCCTCAAAATGTCTTGAGGGAAGTAATGGCCAAAACATTTTAAAATGTGACACATACTTGAAGCAAACACTTTGAAGAACTAAGCTGTAATCACAGTTTGAAAAATAAAACGGACATGCCTTACAGGCCAATTTCAACGGAATATGACACACATGCAAATTCAACCACAAATTGGTATCAGCTCACACCAGTCAGAATCGCCATCAGCAAGAAATCTATAAACAGTAAATGCTGAAGGTGTTGTGGAGAAATGCATACCGTGAACTTTAAGAGGGACATAACCTGGAAAGAGCCACTAATGAGAACAGAATGGAGGGGCCTTTAAAAGGTAAACATTGAGCTCCCGTATGATCCAGCCGGCCCATTCCTGGACCTATAACCTAGGAAGACAGAATTGGAAAGACACAGGCAGACAAATGTGCACTGCACAGTATTACAATAGCCAAGATATGGAAGTAACCAAAAAGTCCACCAACAGATGGGTGGACCAGGAAGAACTGCTACATGTCGAGATGGAATATTAGTTAGCGAAAGAATGAAACAGTGCCATTTGCAGCACCATAGGTGAGTCTAGAAGTAATCACGCAACTTGTGGTAAGTGAGAAAGCGAAAGACACAGGTCCTATCATATCACTTATAGGTGTTACCTAAAATTCGATACCAATGAAGATATTTCCACAGAGAAGGGCAATCACAGGTTCATTAAACTTACGGTTCACCAAATGGAAAGGTGTGAGGAGTAGATACATTACGACATTGGGGTTAACAGAGATATACAAACACATGTGAAATATATAATCACCAAATACCTACGGAATACCAAGAGAGGACTACTCAATATTCTCTCATAATCTACATGGAAAAAGGATCCGACGAATAATAGATATATGTATATTTGTGAAAGAACCACATCTTGCACACCTAGAATAAACAAAACGTTGTAATCAAATTTGCTGTGATAAAAAATAAAAAAGAGTTAAAAATACGCATAAGAAGTAATGAGCCATAACCATAAAGGGCTTTTTCCCGGCACATTCCATTCTAATTTACAACCTACAACACGACTTCCATTAAGGCTCTGTTGCCCTAGTAACCAGATTTGGTAAAGGAGAAATGCTGCCGCCTTGCGGCCGTTTCCCACAAGAGCGGCTTTAAACCCACAGCTAATGGTCACTGAACATTCACAAGGACTTGGGGCAGTAAAGGACACCTGCCCTCCAAAATTGTGCTGAGGTGGGGAATGAACAAAAAAATTCAAAACAGGCAAATCTTTCAGGAAGATAGTATGAGGTGGTAAGTTTTACTCACTCTCTTTAAAGAAAAGGAAAATGGATAAAAGCTCAACCTCAGGAAGTATTAGACTCATGCAATCTAATCTACAAAAAGGTTTCAACTCTCCCCAGTCGACTGACCATCAGCAAAAGGTCTACAAACAATAAAGGCTGCAGGCGTTTTAGAGAACTCTGTACCCTCTACTTGCTGGTGAGATGTGAAAGGGTAACAGCCAATAATGAGAACAGAAAGGAGCTGCGTTGAAAAGGAAAAATTGAGGTACCATTCAATCCAGCAGGTGAACCACTGGGTCTGTCACCTGAGAAGACCAGAATCGAGAAGACACAGGCTGCAAAAGCTGCACTGCAGCCTTATTCACAATAGCCAAGACAGTGAAGCTACCAAAATGTCCATCAACAGGTGAATGGATAAAAAGTAGTGGTCCATGTACACGATGGAATCTTAGCCATGGAAAACAATGAAACACTGCTCTTTGAGGCACCACAGATGAGCCTGGAGATAATCACAAGACATGAGGTAAGTCGGAAAGCAAAAGACCTCTATCCTATGATATCACTTATAGGCGTTATCTAATAACTGACACAAATGAACCTATTTCCACAGAGAAAGACACTCACAGACTTAGAAAACAAACTATGCTCACCTAAAAGGAAAGGTGGGGGGGAATGGATCAATTAACATCAGTGTTACTATATGGATACAAATTCATATCATATACGTATATCAAAAAGACCGACCCTATAGCAAGGGAGGTCTACGGAACACTCTGTAATATTTTACCTGGGAAGAGGATCTGTACATGCATAGACATATATAATGTACAAATGAACCAGATATTGTAAACCTAGGACAAATAATATTCTAATCTATACCCCAATTAAAAAATTTAAAAAAAAAGAAGTAATGAGACATACACTAATGGGGGTTTCTCCTAGCACATTCCATTCTAATTTACAACCTAGGAACACGACTTCCAGAAAGACTCTGCTGCCCTAGTACCCAGATTTGACAACGGAGAAATGCTGCCTCCTTGTGGCCGTTTCCCTTAACAGCAGCTTTAAACCCATTGCTAAAGGTCCCTAAATATTCACCAACGTTGCAGTTCTGTAAATGACACCTGCCCTCCAAAAAAGGCCTGGGGTCGAAAATCGAGTAATAAATTCAAAAGAGGGCAACCTTCCAAGAAGACAAATTCAAGACGTATATGGTACTCATACTTTTTTCTGTTTTTTTTTCACAGAAAGGAAAAGGCGTGGGAAAATGTTGAATTTTAGGAATTTTTAAAGACATGCAAACCCAAATTAGAAAAACCTATCAGCTCACAGCAGTCAGAATGGCCATTAGCGAAAACGGTGCAAACAATAAATGCTGAAGGGATTGTGGAGAAATGCGTACCCTCGGTTCTAAGGGCCATGTGGTAAGAGCCACTAATGAAAACACAATGGAGGTGCTTTGAAAAGGGAAACATTGAGCTACCAGTCCATCAATCACACCCACTGCTGGGCCTATCTCCTGAGAAAATGAGAATCAAAAAGTCACAGGCTGGCAATCCTGCACTCCAGCAATATTTACTATAGCCATCACTTGGAAGCAATGAAAATGTCCATCATCAGAGGAAGGAACCAAGAAGAAGTGGTCCATGTACACAATGGAATATTTCTCCAATAAAAACTATAAATTAAATTTAAAAAACAAACAAAAGGAAGGAGATATCAGCTTCTGTGGGTTTACCCGGGCACATTCCACTCTAATTTATCAGCGAGGAACACCGCTGGCCGGGAGGTCTGTTTCCCTAGTTACCAGAGTGGGGATCGTAGAAAGGATGCCGCCCTCTGGCCGTTACCTGCAAAAGCAGCTGTAAAGCCTGTGCTAATGGTCACTTCATATGAACAAGTACTGCAGGGCTGTAAGTGAAACCTGCCCTCAAAATGTCTTGAGGGAAGTAATGGCCAAAACATTTTAAAATGTGACACATACTTGAAGCAAACACTTTGAAGAACTAAGCTGTAATCACAGTTTGAAAAATAAAACGGACATGCCTTACAGGCCAATTTCAACGGAATATGACACACATGCAGATTCAACCACAAATTGGTATCAGCTCACACCAGTCAGAATCGCCATCAGCAAGAAATCTATAAACAGTAAATGCTGAAGGTGTTGTGGAGAAATGCATACCGTGAACTTTAAGAGGGACATAACCTGGAAAGAGCCACTAATGAGAACAGAATGGAGGGGCCTTTAAAAGGTAAACATTGAGCTCCCGTATGATCCAGCTGGCCCATTCCTGGACCTATAACCTAGGAAGACAGAATTGGAAAGACACAGGCAGACAAATGTGCACTGCACAGTATTACAATAGCCAAGATATGGAAGTAACCAAAAAGTCCACCAACAGATGGGTGGACCAGGAAGAACTGCTACATGTCGAGATGGAATATTAGTTAGCGAAAGAATGAAACAGTGCCATTTGCAGCACCATAGGTGAGTCTAGAAGTAATCACGCAACTTGTGGTAAGTGAGAAAGCGAAAGACACAGGTCCTATCATATCACTTATAGGTGTTACCTAAAATTCGATACCAGTGAAGATATTTCCACAGAGAAGGGCAATCACAGGTTCATTAAACTTATGGTTCACCAAATGGAAAGGTGTGAGGAGTAGATACATTCCGACATTGGGGTTAACAGAGATATACAAACACATGTGAAATATATAATCACCAAATACCTACGGAATACCAAGAGAAGACTACTCAATATTGTGCCATAATCTACATGGGAAAAGGATCCGACGAATAATAGATATATGTATATGTGTGAAAGAACCACATCTTGCACCCCTAGAATAAACAAAACGTTGTAATCAAATTTGCTGTGATAAAAAATAAAAAAGAGTTAAAAATACGCATAAGAAGTAATGAGCCATAAACATAAAGGGCTTTTTCCTGGCACATTCCATTCTAATTTACAACCTACAACACGACTTCCATTAAGGCTCTGTTGCCCTAGTAACCAGATTTGGTAAAGGAGAAATGCTGCCGCCTTGCGGCCATTTCCCACAAGAGCGGCTTTAAACCCACAGCTAATGGGTCAGCTAATGGTCACTGAACATTCACAAGGACTTGGGGCTGTAAAGGACACCTGCCCTCCAAAATTGTGCTGAGGTGGGGAATGAACAAAAAAATTCAAAACAGGCAAATCTTTCAGGAAGATAGTATGAGGTGGTAAGTTTTACTCACTCTCTTTAAAGAAAAGGAAAATGGATAAAAGCTCAACCTCAGGAAGTATTAGACTCATGCAATCTAATCTACAAAAAGGTTTCAACTCTCTCCAGTCGACTGACCATCAGCAAAAGGTCTACAAACAATAAAGGCTGCAGGCGTTTTAGAGAACTCTGTACCCTCTACTTGCTGGTGAGATGTGAAAGGGTAACAGCCACTAATGAGAACAGAAAGGAGCTGCGTTGAAAAGTAAAAATTGAGGTACCATTCAATCCAGCAGGTGAACCACTGGGTCTGTCACCTGAGAAGACTAGAATCGAGAAGACACAGGCTGCAAAAGCTGCACTACAGCCTTATTCACAATAGCCAAGACAGTGAAGCTACCAAAATGTCCATCAACAGGTGAATGGATATAAATAGTGGTCCATGTACACGATGGAATATTAGCCATGTAAAACAATGAAACACTCTGGTAAGTGAGAAAGCGAAAGACACATGTGCTATCATTTCACGTATAGGTGTTACCTAAAATTTGATACCAATGAAGATATTTCCACAGAGAAAGGCAATCACAGATTCATTAAACAAACTTAAGGTTCACCAAATGGAAAGGTGTGAGGAGTAGGTACATTACGACATTGGGGTTAACAGAGATATACAAACACATGTGAAATATATAATCACCAAAGACCTAGGGAATACCAAGAGAAGACTACTCAACATTGTGTCATAATCTACATGGGAAAAGGATCCGAAGAAGAATAGATATATGTATATGTGTGAAAGAACGACATCTTGCACACCTAGAACAAACAAAACATTGTAATCCAATTTGCTGTGATAAAAAATCAACATTAAGTTAAAAATACGAACAAGAAGTAATGAGCCATAAACATAAAGGGCTTTTTCCTGGCACATTCCATTCTAATTTACAACCTACAACACCACTTCCATTAAGTCTCTGTTGCCCTAGTAACCAGATTAGGTAAAGGAGAAATGCTGCCCCCTTGTGGCCGTTTCCCGCTAGAGTGGCTTTAAACCCACAGCAAATGGTCACTAAGCATTCACAGGGGCTCGGGGTTGTAAACTACACCTGCCCACAAAAATGGTGCTGAGGTAGGGAATGGACAAAAAAATTCAAAACAGGCAAATTTTTCAAGAAGATAGTATGAAGAGGTATGTTTTACTACCTCTGTTTTTAAAAAAAAGGAAAATGGATAAAAGCTCAACCTCAGGAAGTATTAGACTCATGCAATCTAATCTACAAAAAGGTTTCAACTCTCACCAGTCGACTGAACATCAGCAAAACGTCTACAAACAATAAATGCTGAAGGGGTTTTAGACAACTGTGTACCCTCTACCTGATGGTGAGATGTAAACTAGTAACAGCCAATAATGAGAACACAAAGGAGCTGCATTCAAAAGTAAAAATTAAGGTACCTTTCAATCCAGCAGGCGCACCACTCGGCCTCTCACCTGAGAAGACCAGAATCGAGAAGTCACAGGAGATAAAAGCTGCACTGCAGCCTTAGTCACAACAGTGAAGAGTGAAGCAACCAAAATGTCCATCAACAGGTGACTGGATAAAGAAGAAGTGGTCCATGTACACGATGGAATATTAGCCATGGAAAACAATGAAACACTGCTCTTTGAGGCACCACAGATGAGCCTGGAGATAATCACAAAACATGAGGTAAGTCGGAAAGCAAAAGACCTATATCCTATGATATCACTTATAGGTGTTATCTAATAACTGACACAAATGAACATATTTCCACAGAGACAGACACTCACAGATTCAGAAAACAAACTATGCTCATCTAAAAGGAAAGGTGGGGGGAATGGATAAATTAAGAGTAGTGTTACTATACGGATACAAATATATATTATATACATATATCAAAAAGACCGCCCATATAGCAAGGGAGGTCCCCGGAACACTCTGTAAAATTTTATATGGGAAGAGGATATGTACATTAATAGACATGTATAATGTACAAATGGAGCAGATTGTGTACACCTAGGACAAAGAATATTCTAATCTTTACCCCGATGTAAAAAATTTTTAAAGAGGTACATGAGAAATACATCTACACGTGGAACTGCTCCTACAGAACACCCACTGAACGCTGGCAGAAGACGTCAGACCTCCCAAAAGGCAAGAAAATCCCCACGTACTTGGGTACGGCAAAAGACAAAAGAAATAACAGAGACAAAAGAATAGGGACGGGACCTGCACCAGTGGGAGGGAGCTGTGAAGGAGGAAAGGTTTCCACACACTAGGAAGCCCCTTCGTGGGCAGAGACTGCGGGTAGCAGATGGGGGAAGCTTCAGAGCCACGGAGGAGAGCGCAGCCACAGTGGTGCGGAGGGCAAAGCGGAGAGATTCCCGCACAGAGGAGCGGTGCCGACCAGCACTCACCAGCCCGAGAGGCTTGTCTGCTCAGCCGCCGGGGCGGGCGGGGGCTGGGAGCTGGGGCTCGGGCTTCGGTGCTAGCCGGAAGGGAGTCCGGGAAAAAGACTGCAGCTGCGGAAGAGGCAGGAGACTTTTTCTTGCCTCTTTGTTTCGCGGCGCGCAAGGAGAGGGGATTCAGAGCGCCGCCTAAACGAGCTCCAGAGACGGGCGCGAGCTGCGGCTATCAGCGCGGATCCCACAGCAACAGGGACACAGAGGGAAAAACGGAGAGATTCCCGCACAGAGGCTCAGCGCCGAGCAGCACTCACCAGCCCGAGAGGCTTGTCTGCTCACCCGCCAGGGCGGGCGGGGGCTGGGAGCTGAGGCGCGGGCTTCGGTCGGATCCCAGGGAGAGGACTGGGGTTGGCTGCGTGAACACAGCCTGAAGGGGCTAGCGCACCACAACTAGCCGGGAGGGTGCCCGAGAAAAAGTCTGCGGCTGCCGAAGAGGCAAGAGACTTCTTCTTGCCTCTTTGTTTCGTGGCGTGCAAGGAGAGGGGATTCAGAGCGCCACTTAAACGAACTCCAGAGACGGGCGCGAGCTGCGGCTATCAGCGCGGACCCCAGAGACGGGCATGGGACACTAGGGCTGCTGCTGCCGCCACCAAAAAGCCTGTGGGCGAGCACAGGTCATTCTCCACACCGCCCCTCCCGGGAGCCTGTGCAGCCCGCCACGGCCAGGGTCCCGTAATCTGGGGACAACTTCCCCGGGAGAGCGCACGGCGCGCCTCAGGCTGCTGCAACGTCACGCCGGCTTCTGCCGCCGCAGGCTCGCCCCGCCTCCTCCATACCGCTCCCTCCCCCCGGCCTGACTGAGCCAGAGCCCCCGAATCAGCTGCTCCTTTAACCCCGTTCTGTCTGGGCGGGGAACAGACGCCCTCAGGCGACATACATGCAGAGGCGGGTCCAAATCCAAAGCTGAACCCCGGGAGCTGTGCGAACAAAGAAGAGAAAGGGAAATCTCTCCCAGCAGCCTCAGAAGCAGCGGATTAAAGCTCCACAAACAACTTGATGTGCCTGCATCTGTTGAATACCTGAATAGACAACGAATCATCCCAAATTTAGGAGGTGGACTTTGGGAGCAGGATATATTAACTTTTCCCCTTTTCCTTTTTTTGTGAGTGTATATGTGTATGCTTCTGGGTGAGATTTTGTCTGTATAGATTTGCTCTCACCGTTAGTCCTAGGGTTAGGTCCGTTCGTTTTTTTTCTGTTTTTTTTTTTTACTTAAAAAAATTTTTTTCCCCTAATAAATGTTTTCTTAATAATTTTTTCCTTATTTTCTATTTTTAAAAATTAAAAAAAATTTTTAATAAGTTTTTTCATATTTTTTATTTTTAAAAAATAAAATTTTTTTTCTTAATAAATTTTTTCTTAATAATTTTTTTCTTATTTTTAGCATAAAAAATTAATAAATCTATTTTTAAAAATTAAAAAAAAATTTTTTCTTAATAAATTTATTCTTAAGAATTTTTTTTTCTTATTTTTTATTATAATTGCTTTATTTTGTTTTATTTTATCCTCTTTCTTTCTTTCCATTTTTTCTCCCTTTTATTCTGAGCCGTGTGGATGAAAGGCTCTTGGTGCTCCAGCCAGGCATCAGGGCTGTGCCTCTGAGGTGGGAGAGCCAACTTCAGGACACTGGTCCACAAGAGACCTCCCAGCTCCACGTAATACCAAACGGCGAAAATCTCTCAGAGATCTCCATCTCATCATCAAGACCCAGCTTCACTCAACGACCAGCAAGCTACAGTGCTGGATACCCTATGCCAAACAACTAGCAAGACAGGAACACAGCCCCATCCATTAACAGAGAGGCTGCCTAAAATCATAATAAGGCCACAGACACCCCAAAACACACCACCAGACGTGGACGAGCCCACCAGAAAGACAACATCCAGCCTCATCCACCAGAACACAGGCACTAGTTCCCTCCACCAGGAAACCTACACAACCCACTGAACCAACCTTAGCCACTGGGGACAGATACCAAAAACAACGGGAACTACGAACATGCAGCCTGTGAAAAGGAGACCCCAAACACAGTAAGATAAGCAAAATGAGAAGACAGAAAAACACACAGCAGATGAAGGAGCAGGGTCAAAACACACCAGACCTAACAAATGAAGAGGAAATAGGTAGTCTACCTGAAAAAGAATTCAGAATAATGATAGTAAGGATGATCCAAAATCTTGGAAATAGAATAGACAAAATGCAAGAAACATTTAACAAGGACGTAGAAGAACTAAAGAGGAACCAAGCAACGATGAAAAGCACAATAAATGAAATTAAAAATACTCTAGATGGGATCAATAGCAGAATAACTGAGGCAGAAGAACGGATAAGTGACCTGGAAGATAAAATGGTGGAAATAACTACTGCAGAGCAGAATAAAGAAAAAAGAATGAAAAGAACTGAGGACAGTCTCAGAGACCTCTGGGATAACATTAAACGCACCAACATTCGAATTATAGGGGTCCCAGAAGAAGAAGAGAAAAAGAAAGGGACTGAGAAAATATTTGAAGAGATTATAGTTGAAAACTTCCCTAATATGGGAAAGGAAATAGTTGATCAAGTCCTGGAAGCACAGAGAGTCCCATACAGGATAAATCCAAGGAGAAACACACCAAGACACATATTAATCAAACTATCAAAAATTAAATATAAAGAAAACATATTAAAAGCAGCAAGGGAAAAACAACAAATAACACACAAGGGCATCCCCATAAGGTTAACAGCTGATCTTTCAGCAGAAACTCTGCAAGCCAGAAGGGAGTGGCAGGATATACTTAAAGTGATGAAGGAGAAAAACCGACAACCAAGATTACTCTACCCAGCAAGGATCTCATTCAGATTTGATGGAGAAATTAAAACCTTTACAGACAAGCAAAAGCTGAGAGAGTTCAGCACCACCAAACCAGCTTTACAACAAATGCTAAAGGAACTTCTCTAGGCAAGAAACACAAGAGAAGGAAAACACCTACAATAAGAAACCCAAAACATTTAAGAAAATGGGAATAGGAACATACATATCGATAATTACCTTAAATGTAAATGGATTAAATGCTCCCACCAAAAGACACAGACTGGCTGAATGGATACAAAAACAAGACCCATATATATGCTGTCTGCAAGAGACCCACTTCAGACCTAGAGACACATACAGACTGAAAGTGAGGGGATGGAAAAAGATATTCCATGCAAATGGAAATCAAAAGAAAGCTGGAGTAGCAATTCTCATATCAGACAAAATAGACTTTAAAATAAAGACTATTACAAGAGACAAAGAAGGACACTATATAATGATCAAGGGATCGATCCAAGAGGAAGGTATAACAATTGTAAATATTTATGCACCCAACATAGGAGCACCTCAATACATAAGGCAAATACTAACAGCCATAAAAGGGGAAATCGACAGCAACACAATCATAGTAGGGGACTTTAACACCCCACTTTCACCAATGGACAGATCATCCACAATGAAAATCAATAAGGAAATACAAGCTTTAAATGATACATTAAACAAGATGGACTTAATTGATATTTATAGGACATTCCACCCAAAAACAACAGAATACACATTTTTCTCAAGTGCTCATGGAACATTCTCCAGGATAGATCATATCTTGGGTCACAAATCAAGCCTTGGTAAATTTAAAAAAATTGAAATCGTATCAAGTATCTTTTCCAACCACAACGCTATGAGACTAGATATCAATTACAGGAAAAGATCTGTAAAAAATACAAACACATGGAGGCTACACAATACACTACTTAATAACGAAGTGATCACTGAAGAAATCAAAGGGGAAATCAAAAAATACCTAGAAACAAATGACAATGGAGACACGACGATCCAAAACCTATGGGATGCAGCAAAAGCAGTTCTACGAGGGAAGTTTATAGCAATACAAGCCTACATCAAGAAACAGGAAACATCTCGAATAAACAACCTAACCTTGCACCTAAAGCAATTAGAGAAAGAAGAACAAAAAAACCCCAAAGCTAGCAGAAGGAAAGAAATCATAAAGATCAGATCAGAAATAAATGAAAAAGAAATGAAGGAAACAAGAGCAAAAATCAATGAAACTAAAAGCTGGTTCTTTGAGAAGATAAACAAAATTGATAAACCATTAGCCAGACTCATCAAGAGAAAAAGGGAGAAGACTCAAATTAATAGAATTAGAAATGAAAAAGGAGAAGTAACCACTGACACTGCAGAAATACAAACGATCATGAGAGATTACTACAAGCAACTCTATGCCAATAAAATGGACAACCTGGAAGAAATGGACAGATTCTTAGAAATGCACATCCTGCCGAGACTGAACCAGGAAGAAATAGAAAATATGAACAGACCAATCACAAGCACTGAAATTGAAACTGTGATTAAAAATCTTCCAACACACAAAAGCCCAGGACCAGATGGCTTCACAGGCGAATTCTATCAAACATTTAGAGAAGAGCTAACACCTATCCTTCTCAAACTCTTCCAAAATATTGCAGAGGGAGGAACACTCCCCAACTCATTCTACGAGGCCACCATCACCCTGATACCAAAACCAGACAAAGATGTCACAAAGAAAGAAAACTACAGGCCAATATCACTGATGAACATAGATGCAAAATTCCTCAACAAAATACTAGCAAACAGAATCCAACAGCACATTAAAAGGATTATACACCATGATCAAGTGGGGTTTATTCCAGGAATGCAAGGATTCTTCAATATACGCAAATCAATCAACGTGATACACCACATTAACAATTTGAAGGAGAAAAACCATATGATCATCTCAATAGATGCAGAGAAAGCTTTCGACAAAATTCAACACCCATTTATGATAAAAGTCCTGCAGAAAGTAGGCATAGAGGGAACTTTCCTCAACATGATAAAGACCATATATGACAAACCCACAGCCAACATTGTCCTCAATGGTGAAAAACTGAAACCATTTCCACTAAGATCAGGAACAAGACAAGGTTGCCCACTCTCACCACTATTATTCAACATAGTTTTGGAAGTGTTAGCCACAGCAATCAGAGAAGAAAAAGAAATAAAAGGAATCCAAATCGGAAAAGAAGAAGTAAAGCTGTCACTGTTTGCAGATGACATGATACTATACATAGAGAATCCAAAAGATGCTACCAGAAAACTACTAGAGCTAATCAATGAATTTGGTAAAGTAGCAGGATACAAAATTAATGCACAGAAATCTCTTGCATTCCTGTATACTAATGATGAAAAATCTGAAAGTGAAATTAAGAAAACACTCCCATTTACCATTGCAACAAAAAGAATAAAATATCTAGGAATAAACCCACCTAAGGAGACAAAAGACCTGTATGCAGAAAATTATAGGACACTGATGAAAGAAATTAAAGATGATACAAATAGATGGAGAGATATACCATGTTTTTGGATTGGAAGAATCAACAGTGTGAAAATGACTCTGCTACCCAAAGCAATCTACAGATTCAATGCAATCCCTATCAAACTACCACTGGCATTTTTCACAGAACTAGAACAAAAAATTTCACAATTTGTATGGCAACACAAAAGACCCCGAATAGCCAAAGCAATCTTGAGAACGAAAAATGGAGCTGGAGGAATCAGGCTCCCTGACTTCAGACTATATTACAAAGCTACAGTAATCAAGACAGTTTGGTACTGGCACAAAAACAGAAATATAGATCAATGGAACAGGATAGAAATCCCAGAGATAAGCCCACGCACATATGGTCACCTTATCTTTGATAAAGGAGGCAAGCGTATACAGTGGAGAAAAGACAGCCTCTTCAATAAGTGGTGCTGGGAAAATTGGACAGGTACATGTAAAAGTATGAAATTAGAACACTCCCTGACACCATACACAAAAATAAACTCAAAATGGATTAAAGACCTAAGTGTAAGGCCAGACACTATCAAACTCTTAGAGGAAAACATAGGCAGAACACTCTATGACATAAATCACAGCAAGATCCTTTTTGACCCAGCTCCTAGAGAAATGGAAATAAAAACACAAATAAACAAATGGGACCTAATGAAACTTAAAAGCTTTTGCACAGCAAAGGAAACCATAAACAAGACCAAAAGACAACCCTCAGAATGGGAGAAAATATTTGCAAATGAAGCAACTGACAAAGGATTAATCTCCAAGATTTACAAGCAGCTCATGCAGCTCAATAACAAAAAAACAGACAACCCAATCCAAAAATGGGCAGAAGACCTAAATAGACATTTCTCCAAAGAAGATATACAGATTGCCAACAG
Source organism: Eubalaena glacialis (assembly GCF_028564815.1). Lineage (NCBI taxonomy): Eukaryota > Metazoa > Chordata > Mammalia > Artiodactyla > Balaenidae > Eubalaena > Eubalaena glacialis. Next base: position 133,511,074 of record NC_083720.1, on the reverse strand, counting down.
ACACATGAAAGAATGCTCAACATCATTAATCATTAGAGAAATGCAAATCAAAACTACAATGAGGTATCATCTCACACCGGTCAGAATGGCCATCATCAAAAAATCTAGAAACAATAAATGCTGGAGAGGGTGTGGAGAAATGGGAACACTCTTGCACTGTTGGTGGGAATGTAAATTGATACAGCCACTATGGAGAACAGTATGGAGGTTCCTTAAAAAACTAAAAATAGAACTACCATATGACCCAGCAATCCCACTACTGGGCATATACCCTGAGAAAACCATAATTCAGAAAGAGTCATGTACCAAAATATTCATTGCAGCTCTGTTTACAATAGCCAGGACATGGAAGCAACCTAGGTGTCCATCATCGGATGAATGGATAAAGAAGATGTGGCACATATATACAATGGAATATTACTCAGCCATAAAAAGAAATGAAATGGAGGTGTTCCTAATGAGGTGGATGGAGTTAGAGTCTGTCATACAGAGTGAAGTAAGTCAGAAAGAGAAAAAGAAATACAGTATGCTAACACATATATATGGAATCTAAGGGGAAAAAAAAAGGTCATGAAGAACCTAGTGGCAAGATGGGAATAGAGACACAGACCTACTAGAGAATGGACTTGTGGATATGGGGAGGGGGAGGGGTGAGATGTGACAGGGTGAGAGAGTGTCATGGACATATATACACTACCAAATGTAAAATAGATAGCTAGTGGGAAGCAGCCGCATAGCACAGGGAGATCAGCTCGGTGCTTTGTGACCACCTAGAGGGGTGGAATAGGGAGGGTGGGAGGGAGGGAGATGCAAGAGGGAAGAGATACGGGAACATATGTATATGTATAACTGATTCACTTTGTTATAAAGCAGAAGCTAACACACCATTGTAAAGCAATTATACTTCAATAAAGATGTTTAAAAAAAATAATAAAATAAATAAATAAATAAATAAACAAAACAAAACAAAAAAAAATTTGAAAAAAACCAAGAAGAAGTAATGAGACATAAACTTATGGCGGTTTCTCCTGGCACATTCCATTCTAATTTACAACCTAGGAGCACGACTTCCAGAAAGGCTCTGCTGCCCTAGAACCCAGATTTGGCAGTGAAGAAATGCTGCCTCCTTGTGGCCGTTTCCCATAACCGCAGCTTTAAACCCATTGCTAAAGGTCACTAAGTATTCACCAATCTTGCAGTTCTGTAAATGACACCTGCCCTCCAAAAAAATCCTGGGGTCGGAAATCAACCAGAAAATTCAAAACAGGGCAACCTTCCAAGGAGACAATTTCAAGACGTATATTGTACTCAAACTTTTTTCTGTTTTTTTTCTTCACAGAAAGGAAAAGGCATGGAAAAATGATGAATTTTAGGAATTTTTAAAGATATGCAAACACAACTAACAAAAACCTATTAGCTCACAGCAGTCAGAATGGCCATTAGCAGAAATGCTGCAAACAATAAATGCTGATGGGATTGTGGAGAAATGCGTACACTCAGTTCTAAGGGGGATGTGGTAAGAGCCACTAATGAAAACACAATGGAGGTGCTTTGAAAAGGGAAACATTGAGCTACCAGGCCATCAATCACACCCACTGCTGGGCCTATCTCCTGAGAAAATGAGAATCAAAAAGTCACAGGCTCGCAATCCTGCACTCCAGCAATATTTACTATAGCCAACACTCGGAAGCACTGAAAATGTCCATCATCAGAGGAATGCACCAAGAAGAAGTGGTCCATGTACACAATGGAATATTACTCCAATAAAAACTATAAATTAAATTTAAAAAACAAACAAAAGGAAGGAGATATCAGCTTCTGTGGGTTTACCCGGGCACACTCCACTCTAATTTATAAGCGAGGAACACCGCTGGCCGGGAGGTCTGTTTCCCTAGTTACCAGAGTGGGGAACGTGGAAAGGATGCCGCCCTCTGGCCGTTACCTGCAAAAGCAGCTTTAAAGCCTGTGCTAATGGTAATGTCATATGAACAAGTACTGCAGGGCTGTAAATGAAACCTGCCCTCAAAATGTCTTGAGGGAGGTAATGGCCAAAACATTTCAAAATGTGACACATACTTTAAGCAAACACTTTGAAGAACTAAGCTGTAATCACAGTTTGGAAAATAAAAAGGACATGCCTTAAAGCTCAATTTCTACGGATTATGAGACACATGGACATTCAACCACAAAGAGGTATCAGCTCACACCAGTCAGAATCACCGTCAGCAAGAAAGCTATAAACAATAAATGCTGAAGGTGTTGTGGAGAAATGCATACCCTCAACTTTAAGAGGGATGTAACCTGGAAAGAGCCAACAATGAGAAGAGAATGGAGGGGTCCTTAAAAGGTAAACATTGAGCTTCCATATGATCCAGCAGGCCCATTCCTGGACCTATAACCTAAGAAGACAGAATTGGAAAGACACAGGCAGGCAAATCTGCGCTGCACAGTATTACAAGAGCCAAGATATGGAAGTAACCAAAAAGTCCACCAACAGATGGGTGGACAAAGAAGAACTGCTACATGTCGAGATGGAATATTAGCTTGCGAAAAAATGAAACAATGCCATTTGCAGCACCATAGATGAGTCTAGAAGTAATCACACAAATTGTGGTAAGTGAGAAAGCGAAAGACACATGTCCTATCATATCACTTATAGGTGTTACCTAAAATTTGATACCATGAAGATATTTCCACAGAGAAAGGCAATCACAGATTCATTAAACAAACTTATGGTTCACTAAATTGGAAGGTGTGAGGATTGGATACATTACGACATTGGGGTTAACAGAGATATACAAACACATGTGAAATATATAATCACCAAAGACCTATGGAATACCAAGAGAAGACCACTCAACATTGTGCCATAACCTACATGGGAAAAGAATCCGAAGAAGAATTGACATATGTATATGTATGAAAGAACCACATCTTGCACACCTAGAACAAACAAAACATTGTAATCAAATTTGCTGTGATAAAAATTAAGTTAAAAATACGAACAAGAAGTAATGAGACATAAGCTTAAAGGGTTTTTTCTTGACACATTCCATTCTAATTTACAACCAGAACATGACCTCCATTAAGGCTCTGTCATCACTAATAAAGCACTGTATAATCAATGTTGAAGGTACCTTAAAAGAAGTCTCACTAATTATTGATTGTAACAAGGAAACAAACAAATGTAAAAATCTCACCTCAAAAACTATACATAGAGTAATGTTAGTAGATCAAACACTTATTAAACTTTTGTAAAGAATAAAAGACAACAGTAGTATGTTTTTTAAAAAAAGATAGGGCCCAAATAAATCTGAAATGAAAGAGATGATGTTACAACAGACACCACAGAAATACAAAGTATCCTAAGATACACACAGGGTAACTCAGGGCTCAGACTGGACAGAACCCACTCTCCATTTTCCTGTACATGACTTACAGGAGCCTCAGGAACTGAGGAGGGGGTCCCTGAGGAGAGGCATGAGATAGAATATATTAGGCATTATCATGACTGCATTCATCTTAAACGTGCCTGAACTACATTCACACGAGATGATGTTGTCCTGTATGTACATCAGCACCTCTAGTCGGAACTGCAGATCTTTGGCTTCACCACCTCTACTGTCAGCATTAGCTTCACCTGCTGTGGACCGTCTCCTATAGGATTTCTACAACCACAAAGCATCGAAGCTTCACAGGACCCAGACTCTGTGCGACTCCACTCAGAGTCTCAGAGTCTCAACTCCACTCAGAGACTCAGAGTCTCAAGAGAGACTCCACTCTTGGAGGGCACACACAAAGTAGTGTGCACATCAGGACCCAGGGGAAGGAGCAGTTACCCCATAGGAGAATGACCAGACCTACCTGCTAGTTTTAGAGTGTCTCCTGCAGAGACAAGGTGTGGCTGTGGCTGTGGCTCACCGTGAGGACAACGACACTGGCAGCAGAAGTTCTGGGAAATACTCCTTGGCTTGAGCCCTCCCAGAGTCCACCATTAGCCCCACCAAGAGCAAGGTAGGCTACAGTGCTGGGTCGCCTCAGGCCAAACAACCAACAGGGAGGGAACCCAGCCCCATGCATCAGCAGACAAGCAGATTAAACTTTTTATTAAAGTTTTATTTAATCCACAGACAAGCGGATTAAAGCTCTGCCCACCAGAGCAACACCCAGCTCTACCCACCACCAGTCCCTCCCATCAGGAAGCTTACACAAGCCTCTAAGATAGACTCATACACCAGAGAGCAGACAGCAGAAGCAAGAAGAACTACAATTCTGCAGCCTGTGGAAGGAAAACCATATTCACAGAAAGATAGATAAAATGAAAAGGCAGAGGACTTTATACCAGATCAAGGAACAAGATAAAACGCCAGAAAAACAACGAAATGAGGTGGAGATAGGGAACCTTCCAGAAAAAGAATTCAGAATAATGATAGTGAAGATGATCCAAGACCTTGGAAAAAGAATGCAGGCAAAGATCAAGAAGATGCAAGAAATGCTGAACAAAGACCTAGAAGAACTAAGGAACAAACACCTAGAAGAATTAAAGAACAAACAAAGAGAGATGAACAATATAATAACTGAAATGAAAAATACACAAGAAGGAATCAGTAGCAGAATAACTGTGGCAGAAGCACGGATAAGGGACCTGGAAGACAGAAAGGTGGAAATCACTTCCATGGAACAGAATAAAGAAAAAGAATGAAAATAAATGAAGACACCCTAAGAGTCCTCTGGGACAACATTAAACGTAACAACAGTCGCATTATAGGGGTCCCAGAAGGAGAAGAGAGAGAGAAAGGACCCGAGAATATATTTGAAGAGATTACAGTTGAAAACTTCCCTAACATGGGAAAAGAAATGGCCACCCAAGTCCAGGAAGTGCAGAGTCCCAGGCAGGATAAACCAAAGGAGAAAAATGCCAAGACACAGAGTAATCAAATTGACAAAAATTAAAGACAAAGAAAAATTATTGAAAGCAACAAGGGAAAAATGACAAATAACATACAAGGGAACTCCCATAAGGTTAACAGCTGATTTCTCAGCAGAAAATCTACAAGCCAGAAGGGAGTGGCATGATAAATTTAAAGTGATGAAAGGGAAGAACCTACAAACAAGAGTACTCCACCCAGCAAGGATCTCATTCAGATTCGATGGAGAAATCAAAAGCTTTACAGACAAGCAAAAGCTAAGAGAATTCAGCACCACAAAACCAGCTCTACAACAAATGCTAAAGGAACTTCTCTCAGTGGGAAACACAAGAGAAGAAAAGGACCCACCAAGACAAACCCATAACAATTAAGAAAATAGTAATAGGAACATACATATCGATAATTACCTTAAACGTGAATGGACTAAATGCTCCAACCAAAAGACACAGGCTTGCTGAATGGATACAAAAACAAGACCCATATATATGCTATCTACAAGAGACCCATTTCAGACCTAGGGACACATACAGACTGAAAGTGAGGCAATGGAAAAATACATTCTATGCAAACGAAAATCAAAAGAAAGCTGGAGTAGCAATACTCATATCAGATAAAATATACTTTAAAATAAAGAATGTTACAAGAGACAAGCAAAGACACTACATAATGATCAAGGGATCAATCCAAGAAGATACAACAATTATAAATATATATGTACCCATCATAGGAGCACCTCCATATATAAGGCAACTGCTAACAGCTATAAAAGAGGAAATCGACAGTAACACAATAATCGTGGGGGACTTTAACAGCTCACTTACACCAATGGAGATCATCCAGACAGAAAATTAATAAGGAAACACAAGCTTTAAATGACACAATAGACCAGATAGATTTAATTGATATTTAGAGGACATTCCATCCAAAAACAGCAGATTACACGTTCTTCTCAACTGCTCACAGAACATTCTCCAGGATAGATCACATCTTGGGTCACAAATAAAGCCTCAGTAAATTTAAGAAAACTGAAATCATATCAAGCAGCTGTTCTGACCACAATGCTATGAGATTAGAAATCAATTACAGGGGATAAAAGGTAAAAAACACAAACACAGGGAGGCTAAACAATACGTTACTAAATAACCAAGAGATCGCTGAAGAAATAAAAGAGGAAATCAAAAACTACCTAGAGACAAATGACAACAAAAACACGATGATCCAAAACCTATGGGATGCAGCAAAAGCAGTTCTAAGAGGGAAGTTTATAGCAATACAAGCCTACCTCAAGAAACAAGAAAAATCTCAAATAAACAATCTAACCTTACACCTAGAGGAACTAGAGAAAGAAGAACAAAACCCAAAGTTAGTAGAATGAAAGAAATCATAAAGATCAGAGCAGAAATAAATGAAATAGAAGCAAAGAAAACGAAAGCAAAGATCAATAAAACTAAAAGCCGGTTCTTTGACAAGATAAACAAAAATGATAAACCTTTAGCCAGACTCAAGAAAAAGAGGGAGAGGACTCAAATCAATAAAATTAGAAGTGAAAAAGGAGAAGTTACACCAGGCACCACAGGAATACAAAGCATCCTAAGAGACTACTACAAGCAACTCTATGCCAATAAAATGGACAACCTGGAAGAAATGGACAAATTCTTAGAAAGGGATAACCTTCCAAGACTGAACCAGGAAGAAATAGAACATATGAACAAACCTATCACAAGCAATGAAATTGAAACTGTGATTAAAAATCTTCCAACAAACAAAAGTCCAGAACCAGATGGCATCACAGGTGAATTCTATCAAACATTTAGAGAAGAGCTAACACCCAACCTTCTCAAATTCTTCAAAAAAATTGCAGGGGAAGGAACACTCCCAAACTCATTCTATGAGGCCACCATTACCCTGATACCAAAACCAGACAAAGATACTACGAGGAAAGAAAATTATAGACCAATATCACTGATGAATATAGATTTAAAAATCCTCAACAAAATACTAGCAAACAGAATCGATCAACACATTAAAAGGATCATACACCATGATCAAGTGGGGTTTATCCCAGGGATGCAAGGATTCTTCAATATTCACAAATCAATGTGATACACCATATTAACAAATTGTAGAATAAATCCATATGATCATCTCAATCGATACAGGAAAAGATTTTGAGAAAATTCAACACCCATTTATGATAAAAACTCTGCAGAGTGTGGGCATAGAGGGAAACTACCTCAACATAATAAAGGCCATATATGACAAACCCACAGCAAACATCATTCTCAATGGTGAAAAACTGAAAGCGTTTCCTCTAAGATCAGGAACAAGACAAGGATGTCCACTCTCACCACTATTATTCAACAAAGATTTGGAAGTCCTAGCCGTAGCAATCAGAGAAGAAAAAGAAATAAAAGGAATACAAATTGGAAAAGAAGAAGTAAAATTGTCACTGTTTGCAGATGACATGATACCATAGATAGAGAATCCTAAAGATGTCACCAGAAAACTACTGGAGCTAATCAATGAATTTGGTAAAGTTGCAGGATACAAAATTAATGCACAGAAATCACTTGCATTCCTATACACTAACAAAGAAAGATCAGAAAGAGAAATTAAGGAAACAATCCCATTACCACTGCAACATAAAGAATAAAATACCTAGGAATAAACCTATCTAAGGAAGTAAAAGACCTGTACTCAGAAAACTATAAGACACTGATGAAAGAAATCAAAGATGATATAAACAGATGGAGACATATACCATGTTCTTGGATTAGAAGAATCAATATTGTGAAAATGACTATACTACCCAAAGCAATCTACAGATTCAATGCAACCCCTATCAAATTACTGGTGGCATTTTCTACAGAACTAGAACAAAAAAATCTTAAAATTTGTAGAGAGACACAAAAGACCCCAGATAGCCGAAACAGTCTTGAGGGAAAAAAATAGAGCTGGAGGAATCAGACTTCCAGACTTCAGACTATACTACTAAGCTACAGTAATCAAGACAATATGATACTGACACAAAAACAGAAATATAGATCAATAGAACAGGATAGAAAGCACAGAGATAAACCCACGTACCTATGGTTAACTAATCTATGACAAAGGAGGCAAGGGTATACAATGGAGAAAAGACAGTGTCTTCAGTAAGTGGTGCTGGGAAAACTGGACAGTTACATGTAAAAGAATGAAATTAGAACACTCCCTAACACCATACACAAAAATAAACTCAAAATGGATTAGAGACCTAAATGTAAGACCAGACACTATAAAACTCTTAGAGGAAAACATAAGCAGAACACTCTATGACATAAATCACAGCAAGATCCTTTTTGACCCACCTCCTAGAGAAATGGAAATAAAAACAAAAATAAAAAAATGGGACCTAATGAAACTTAAAATCTTTTGCACAGCAAAGGAAAACATAAATGGATTAGAGGTGGCTTCCCTGGTGGTGCAGTGGTTGAGAATCTGCCTGCCAATGCAGGGGACACGGGTTCGAGCCCTGGTCTGGGAAGATCCCACATACCACGGAGCAACTAAGCCCGTGAGCCACAACTACTGAGCCTGCACATCTGGAGCTTGTGCTCCGCAACAAGAGAGGCCGTGATGGTGAGAGGCCCACGCACTGTGATGAAGAGTGGCCCCCGCTCGCCGCAACTAGAGAAAGCCCTCGCACAGAAACGAAGACCCAACACAGCCAAAAAATGAATAAATAAAAAATAAATAAATTAAAAACAAAAATAAAAAATGGGACCTAATGAAACTTAAAATCTTTTGCACAGCAAAGGAAAACATAAGCAAGACGAAAAGACAACCATCAGAATGGGAGAAAATATTTTCAAATGAAGCAAATGGCAAAGGATTAGTCTCCAAAAAGCAGCTCATGTAGCTCAATATCACAAAAACAAACAACCCAAGCCAAAAATGGGCAGAAGACCTAAATAGGCATTTCTCCAAAGAAGATATACAGGTTGCCAACAAACACATGAAAGGATGCTGAACATCACTAATCATTAGAGAAATGCAAATTAAAACTACAGTGAGGTATCACCTCACACCAGTCAGAATGGACATCATCAAAAAGTCTACAAACAATAAATGCTGGAGAGGCATTTATTGGAGAAAAGGGAACCCTCTTGCACTGTTGGGAATGTAAATTGATATAGCCACTAGGGAGAACAGTATGGGGGTTCCTTAAAAACTAATAATAGAACTACTGTACAACCCAGCAATCCCACTACTGGACATTTACCCTGAGAAAACCATAATTCAAAAAGAGTCATGTAGCACAATGTTCGTTGTAGCTCTATTTACAATAGCCAGGACATGGAAGCAACCTAAGTGTCCATGGACAGGTAAATGGATAAAGAAGATGTGGCACATATATACAATGGAATATTACTCAGCCATAAAAGGAAACGAAATTGAGTTATCTGTAGTGAGGTGGATGGATCTAGAGTCTGTCCTACAGAGTGAAGTAAGTCAGAAAGAGAAAAACAAACACCGTATGCTAACACATATATATGGAATCTAAAAAAAAAAAAGAAGTTTATGAAGAACCTAGGGGCAGGAAAGGATTAAGGACACAGACGTAGAGAAGGGACTTGAGGACATGGGGAGGGGGAAGGGTAAGCTGGGACAAAGTGAGAGAGTGGTATGGACATATATACACTACCAAATGTAAAATCGATAGCTACTGGGAAGCAGCCACATAGCACAGGGAGATCAGCTCAGTGCTTTGTGACCGCCTAAAGGAGTGGGATAAGGGGGTGAGAGGGAGGTACAAGAGGGAGGGGATATGGTGTTATATGTATATGTATAGCTGATTCACTTTTTTATACAGCAGAAACTAACACACAATTGTAAAGCAATTATACTCCAATAAAGATGTAAAAGAAAAAAAAAAAGAAAACCCAGAGATAAACCTACACACATATGGTCCACTAATCTATGACAAAGGAGGCAAGGATATACAATGGAGAAAAGACAGTCTCTTCAATAAGTGGTGCTGGGAAAAATGGACAGCTACATGTAAAAGAATGAAATTAGAACACTCCCTAACACCATACACAAAAAATAAACTCTAAATGGATTAGAGACCAAAATGTAAGACCAGACACTATAAAACTCTTGGAGGAAAACATAGGAAGAATAGTCTTTGACATAAATCACAGCAAGATCTTTTTTGATCCACCTCCTAGAGTAATGGAATAAAAAACAAAAATAAACAAATGGGAGCAAATGAAACCTAAAAGCTTTTGCAAAGCAAAGGAAACTACAAACAAGACGAAAAGACAACCCTCAGAATGGGAGAAAATATTTGCAAACGAATCAACGGACAAAGGATTAATCTCCAATATATATAAACAGCTCATGCAGCTCAACAGTAAAAAAACAAACAACCCAACCTGAAAATGGGCAGATGACGTAGACATTTGCCCCAAGAAGACATACAGATGGCCAAGAAGCACATGAAAAGCTGCTCAACATCACTAATTATTAGAGAAATATAAACCAAAACTACAATGAGGTATCACCTCACACAACTTAGAATGGGCATCATTAGAAAATCTACAAACAACAAATGCTGGAGAGAGTGTGGAGAAAAGGGAACCCTCTTGCACTCTTTGTGGGAATGTAAATTGATACAGTCACTATGGAGAACAGTATGGAGGTTCCTTAAAAAACTAAAAATAGAATTACCATATGACCCAGCAATCCCACTACTGGGCACATACCCAGAGAAAACCATAATTCAAAAAGACACATTCACCACAGTGTTCGTTGCAGCACTATTTACAATAGCCAGGTCATGGAAGCAACCTAAATGCCCATAGACAGACGAATGGAAAAGATGTGGTACACATATAAAATGGAATATTACTCAGCCATAAAAAGGAATGAAATTGGGTCATTTGTAGAGACGTGGATAGATCTAGAGACTGTCATACAGAGTGAAGTAAGTCAGAAAGAGAAAAACAAATATCGTATATTAACGCATACATGTGGAACCTAGAAAAATGGTACAGATGAACCGGTTTGCAAGGCAGAAATAGAGACAGAAATGTAGAGAACAAATGTATGGACACCAAGGGGGGAAAGGGCAGGGTGGTGGTGGTGGGATGAATTGCGAGACTGGGATTGACACTTGATGTACACTTCTATGTGTAAAATAACCAATAAGAACCTGCTGTATAAAAAATGAATAAAATAAAATTAAATAATTAAATAATATTAAAAAAAATAAAACAGAAAACAAAGTTCTTTCCTTCCCATAGATGTATTTATATGAATGAATTATTTCCATGCTTATATCTATAAATACAAAAAGAGGAATAAAACCTACCTTGAACCAAAAAAGAAAAATAAAACAGAACCCACTGGTCATACAGAGGGAAACCTATCAGGGCACTTGCTCCAGTGGTAAACAATTCTGAAGTTGGTCACAGGTGGGGAATGCAGCCATGCAGCCCCCCCGCAAGGAGCGTCCTCTTTGCAAAGCTGGGGGACGGTGAGGAGGCGTCGCTGAGTAAACGTGAGCTGAGCCCCAGGCCAGCTGTTGCTGAACTTTTCCCACCCTTCCCAGGTAAAACACCTGAATGTGTGCAAAGACTTTAAAGCCTAGAGGAAGGGGCTTGGAGTCACACCAGCGACAGCACGCAGGCCGACTTGGTGCCTGCAGGCCAGCCAGGACGGTCCTGGCCCGGGGCGCTCTTCTGGAAGCTTTCCATTTCCCTGCCTGAGGTACCCCTCCTGTCCCGGCCCCCACTGCTTTTTTCCTTCCTCACCTCTGCCCGGGGAGAAATTCCAGCGGCAGGTATGGGTGACACATCCTCTTCTTTAGCAGGTGGCAGCCCGGCAACTCCTGCAGAAAGTCCAGCAGAGCCCCACTCACACTGGGCCACCCATAGAGCCGTGGGCCCTACTCCCTCCCACCAGCCCAGCCCCGAGACTGCTGACGGGGCAGAGAATATGGCGTCAGGCACAGCTGCAGGGGCTCTTGCTGCCTGGAGGGGTCTTTATATTGAGCTCAACCCAGGCACACCTGGGAAGGGCTGGCCGGCCGGGTCAGGCTGCCCAGGTCAGCCAATCCTCGCCCCTCAGGGGCTCAGAGTTGCAGAAAATGGGCCTTGCTGCAGCGGCCAGGTCCATGGAACAGCTGTAGGGTCCTGAGAGTCAGGATAGACAAGGGGCGGCAGCCCTGGCTTATTTCCTAATCATTTTATCTGGCCCATGAGTGGGAGACAACTTCAAGAAGACCCTCTCCTAATGAGAGGAACCCAGGAGTCAGGGAGAGGAGGGGTGGTGGGTGGAGACAGAGGCCTGGTGCCCCGGCTGCAGTGGAAGCCCCTGGAAGACCAGGCGGAGGGAGGCGGCACAGAGTGAAGCCCAGGGTCACAGACCTGTCGGAGCTGCTGTCTGTTAGTTCAAGCCCTGCTCTGAGGTGCTCTGTGTCAGCTCTGACCGACAGATGAGCTGGGAGTGCTCTGCAATGAGGGCTATATGCACGGTTCCTGTGTGCCCAGCCCTGCCGGGGTACCTGCCCAGGGGAGCTCCGTATCCAGGGAGGGGCCTGACCACTTGAGCCCCGTGGGCTGCTGGGTACCTGCCCAGGTGAGCTCCATATCCTGGGAGGGGTCTGACCACTTGAGCCCCGTGGGCTGCTGGGTACCTGCCCAGGTGAGCTCCATATGCTGGGAGGGGCCTGACCACTTGAGCCCCGTGAGCTGCTGGGTACCTGCCCAGGTGAGCTCCATATCCTGGGAAGGGCCTGACTACTTCAGCCCCGTGGACTGCTGGGGACCTGGTAAAGGACGTCAGGACAGTCAGTGAAGCCACCCAGGATATACATCCAGTAGTTCCTAATTTTTACACCCTGCTGGTCATTCTACCATCCACCAGGACATGGTATTTATTCTGTGTTAGACTTCAATGATGCCTTCTTCTGTATTCCATTAGTCCCAGAGTCACAAGAAATTTTGGCTGTGAGTGGCAGGACTCAACATACAACAAAAGCAATACTGCTGGGCTGTCCTGCCCCAAGGGTTCAAAAATTCCCACACCATCTTTGGGGAAACGTTAGCTAAAGACCTAAAAGATCTACCTCTGGAGAAGGGAACCCTCCTTCAATATGCAGACGACATTCTGATCGCCAGCCCTACTAAGGAGGCCTCTGAACTACCTAGACAATAAAAGATAGAAGGTGTCCAAGAAAAAGGCTCAAATATCACAGACTAAGGTGACCTGCCTGGGCTTCATTCTCACAGAAGGTCAGAGAAGCCCGTCCCAGGAAAGGGAAGAAGCCATTTGCAGCCTTACCCTTCCTAAAACTAGAAGACAGCTTAGGGGTCCCTGGGGAGGCCGGGGTTTGCTGCATCTGGATCCCTAACTACAGTCTAATAGCTGGGCCTCTATATGAAACACTGAAAGGAAAAGATGATGATCCTTTTGAATAGAATCCAGAAGTGGCCTTTCAAGAATGGAAAGAGCAGTCAATTCAGACCCTTGCCCTGGACCTCCCTAATTTAGCTAAACCCTTTGACCTTTACATTCCCGGTCATTACATTCCCGGTCATTACATCGCCCTTGGAGTATTAGCGCAAAAACTGGGACCACTTGAAATGGAACAACGCAAGAATGCCCTCCAGGCATTGGCCAGCCACCCCATCCGACCAGGATACTGGGGGTATCTAAAAACCTAGAAATCAGCAGCCTGCAAGGCCAGCTCCCTCCTAAGGGAAAAGGACCCCACTTGGTGATCCTAAGCATCCACCATGCCCTGAAGTTGCAGGGATCGTTCTGTGGGCACACTGACCTCGAGTTGAGGAGGCCCTCCAACTCCAACCTCCAGAGAGACAACCTGGGGCAACGGGTCCCCATGACGACTCGTGTGACCATCACTTGACCTGGAGCTTCTCTCAGAAAACAACAAGAGTGTGCCCCAAAAGAGTAGACTATTGCTTGCAGGACCTACTGCACCCAAAGCGGAGCTAATAAACTTGGCAGGGGAACCGTAAATAACGCTGTCACCATAGAAAAGCCTACAGACACCACGGTGACAGCGGCCAATGAGACCGGCTGGACTCCTGGCTACTTCAAAAGGTCGTTGACTCAGTGGCCATCATGGTCCTGGATCACCACCGGCCCTGGACCGTCTGGGAGTTGAGCAGGCAGGGCTCTGACACCTGGTGCTGTTTGTACGTTAATTCAGTGGCCTAATTGAAGAAAGCGCAGACTACTGGTCAGAGCATCTAGGCTGGCAGAAACCGTCAGCCTAAGGTGGCTGAACAAATGTGGAGCGGGGTGAAACCGGCCCCCCAGCGTCTCTGCGCATCTCTTTCCTGGACCTTTAAAGGTCATTAGAATCTATAAAACTTCCAATGCTGGTGCTCAGGCGAACGAGCAGTGAGGGAGGAGGCCTGCGGACAATCAACCTCACCTGGAGGCTGCTGGGGAGAAGTTCTGCCCCCCCCCCCCAGGTATGAGGACACCCAACTCAGCACGAAGCATTTACAGAAGAGGCGTCTGCACCCTCAGCGCCCCAGGAATGAGGAATGGGACAAAAGGCAGAGGAGAGGTTTGTCACCAGCAAAGCCCATTAAAAATTCCTGGGAGATAAAAACAGAATCTGGGCAATAAAATAAAGTCTAACCTTTTTTTCCTTTGTGCTTTGTCTAATTTCACTTGCTCCTAGGTTTCCACATGCAGAGGTCCCACACCGGGCACTTCAGACCCGATTTCCTAGTGCAAAATGGCTGGGCTGACACCTCAGCTCGCGGGCCCGCCCCCCCCCACCCCCCCACCCCCCCCACCCCCGTGCAGACTCCGCGACATAGAGCCTGAGCTCCAGCCAACCCGGCCCTCGAGAGCTCCGCCCCCTCCCTCCCGCTGATTCTGACGGGATCCCTACACAGCAGCCCGGCCCACAGCCCGCGGGGGAGCGCACGCTCTCACCTCTCCATACTCTGATCAAAATATAAAGTTTTCCTTTGCTTCTGAACCAAACTCAGTCTCGATTTGTTGGCTCCAATGACACTGGGCAGGGTGACCCTTGTTGGGGCCTACTCTGGAGGATCAGTAACAGAAATTGAGAACACTGTAACTTCAATGAACGGATGTGTGAGCCAAACTGTAATTAACATAGAGCAGTGTATAAGGCTCGTGTAAAATAAGATGTTTCTAACAATTCCATTTGATATTTCCATCACTTTATTATAAGCAAGTTCTGTGGAGGGGTTTGTCTTATTTGTCAGGTCAACATTAGAGAAATGCAGTGATTTCTTTCCAAGGATGTATATCTAATAACCTTGGCTGAAGTTTCAATCTTGTTTTGAATGATTTTCCATTGAAAATGATACCTCTCTTTCAGCTCCCGGATTTCTGACAAGTAAAAAATCTTATAAGTTTTTATTACCAAAGGGGAAAGGTGAGAGGAGGGATAAATTAACAGTTTTGGATTAACACATACACACTGCTATGTATAAAACATATCATCAACAAGGAACTACTGTATAACACAGGGAACTATACTCAATATTTTGTAATAACCTCTAAGGGGAAATAATCTGAAAAAATATATATATATATATCGACATCATCTATCAACTACAGATAAAACGGAACCTAAAGGAGGCCGATGGTGAGCGATTCTGACTCTGAAGACTTCAGTCATCTAAAGTTCGGACTCTGCATACGGCCCAAGTCCCTTAAAGAACATACATGTACCCATAGCTTAAAAATTCCCCAGATTGGGGTTCGGGGAGACAGTGATTTGTAAAAATCCCTGATGTTCTCCTTACATGCAAGGGACCTTTCCTACAGCTAAAACATGCCTGTGACACCCAGAAGATTGTATACGGTTTGATCGGGAAGAGTTTGGAAAAGGCACCTCATCACCTCATCTCCTGGTTGTAGGGTTCACCCCTCCAGCCTCTTTCCTAACAATCTCCCCACTTGGGATGTCAGCACCTTCAACATCCTGTTGTGCACAGTTTGGAATTAGTCCAGAGGATGAAACGGAGGGAGGAGAAACAATGAGAGACAAGCCCTAGATGTTCGGACAGGAACATGTCACTCTACTTTCCAATCAGGAAGAAGAATTAACCAAAGGTTTAGCCTGCCCCCCGGAACCAGAGTAGGGCCAGAAGCAATCATGCGGTTTTACAGCCAGCTCCCAAAAAAGCGAGTTGACAAATGGAGCTCAGGGGCACGGCAATTCACAGAACTTCAGGGTTATAAATGATAAGCATTCTCCAAAAATATATTGAGGTAAGGCAACGAAGAGGATTTTAAAACAAGGCAGAATTGCAGGAAACAGTTTTCAGGAGGTAGATTCAACTCGCCATTAAAGCACATGGAAAGGGGCAGAACGTCGACAATAATGCAGTTGGCTAAAAAGGGCGTATGCGTTTTTTGCTGAATATATTCAGGAAAAAAACGCATATGGCGTTTTTGGCCAACCAAACAAGCGGGCAATGAAATCAGCAGTACAAAGAAGTCTGACTTCGAATCGGTCAAAAGGGCATTCCTGGAAAAGTATAAAAACCAGAAATGCAGGACAGGCCATAGAGAAGAGGGAGCCTTGTTAGGCTGATGGGAGGAATGTGAGTGGCCAAAGGTCACTCTGGAGAAGTGTATGGTGTTTCCTAAAACATCTAAAAAACAGAGCTACGGAGCATACGATACTTTCAGTCATGGGCGTATATATTCGGAAAACCAAAAATCGACAGGACACAACACCCCAACTTTAGGGCTGCTCTGTTTACAGGAACCTCGACTCGGGTACACCTTAAATATCCCAGGAAAGAGAAAAATAGATAAGCAAGTTGTGATACTTATGTACAATGGAATATCACTCAGCCATGAAATCAATGTCATAAGGCTGGTAGAAGCATAATGAGTGGATTTAGGTACGATGATTGTACGTGAAATAAGTCACACAGAAAAAGAAACTTATCATAAGATATCACTTAGAGAGGGAATGTAAAAATCGCTACACATGAACTGAATTACAAAACAGAACAGAGTCACACTTTTAGAAAACACACTATGGCTGCTTAAGGGGAAAGGTGAGGTGGGGAGATGCATAAAACAGGGGTCTGAAATTAGCACAGATACCGTTCCATTACCAAATATGTAATAGACAAGACCCACCTGTTGCTTAATGAACTGGACACAACACCCCCTATTCAACACAGAAGAATATATCTGACTAGAAAGAATCTTAGAATCTATGTATGGATATCTCTCTGTAAGTGAATTAAGTAGGTGTAAAGCGGCGGAAACACAGCAGTGAAAACCAGCTAAACTCCATTGTAAAAATAAATTACAGAAAAAAGAAAAACAAAGACAGTAAAAGAGAGAGAAATTCTTACAAAATTCGTTCAGGGGCTGTGATGCAACCTGTATTGACCACATCTAGACCCACAGTTGGATGAGACATAAGGCTGGACACTCTTGGGGCTGAGAGGATTGGTGAGGTTGGGTGAGCAAATGCAGACCCTTTAAAGGAATACTGCGTGATACCCATTCCATGGGTCCCAAATTTCCAGGTTCAAGGGAATCTTCCTACAGCGAAAACATGCATGGGAAACCCAGAGGTTGGTACACCGTGTGATCGGGAAAGATTTCTAAAACGCACCTCATTTTTCATCTCCTGGTGCTCGGGCTCGCCATTCCAGCCGCTGTACTGACAATCTGCCCACTTGGAGAATCAGCACCTTTAAACTCCTGTTTCGTACAGTTTGCAATTTGTCCGGAGGATGAAGGGGAAGAGGCGGAACCAATGAGAGACTAGCTCTAGGTGTTGGGACAGGCACATGTCACTCTAATTTCCCATCAGGAAAAAGAGTTAACCAGAGGCTCAGCCTGCCCCCCGGAACCACAATAGGGCCTGAAACAATCCTGCCGTTTTGCGGCCAGCTCCCAAAAAAGCGAGTTGAAAAATGGAGCTCAGGGGCACTGCAATTTACAAACCTGCAGAGTTATTATTGATAAGTATCGTCCAAAAATATATTGAGGGAAGGCCATGAAGAGGGATTGAAAGCAAGGCAGAATTGCAGGAAGCAGATTTCAGGATGTAGATTCGAGTCGCCTTTAAAGCACATGAAAAGCGTCAAAACTTTGACAATGATGTTGCTGGCCACAAAGGGCGTATGCGTTTTTTCCTGAATATATTCAGGAAATAACGCATACGCCCTTTGTGGCCAACCAAGCAAGCTGGAAATGCAAATCAGCACTACAAAGAAGTCTCACTTCCCGTCGGTCAAAAGACCCATCCTGGAAAAAGTGTAAAAACCAGAAATGCAGGACAGGCCATGGAGACATGGGAGCCTTGCTACGCTGATGGGCGGGATGTAAATTGCCAGCAGCCACTCTGGAGAAGTGTATGGTGTGTCCTCAAACATCTAAAACACACAGCTAGAGAGCATAGGGCACTTCCACTCATGGGCGTATAAATTGGGAAATCTAAAAATCAACAAGACACAGGCACCCCAAAGTTTAGGGCTGCTCTGTTTACAAGAACCTCGACTTTGGTACACCTTAAATATCCCAGGAAAGAGAAAAATGGATAAAGAAGTTGTGCTACTTATGTACAATGGAATATCACTCAGCCATGAAATCAATGTCATAAGGCTAGTAGCAGCATAATGAGTGGATTTAGGTACGATGATTGTACGTGAAATAAGTCACACAGAAAAAGAAACTTATCATAAGATATCACTTAGAGAGGGAATGTAAAAATCGCTACACATGAACTGAATGACAAAACAGAACAGAGTCACACTTTTAGAAAACACACTATGGCTGCTTAAGGGGAAAGGTGAGGTGGGGAGATGCATAAAACAGGGGTCTGAAATTAGCACAGATACCGTTCCATTACCAAATATGTAATAGACAAGACCCACCTGTTGCTTAATGAACTGGACACAACACCCCCTATTCAACACAGAAGAATATATCTGAGTAGTAAGAATCTTATAATCTATGTATGGATATTTCTCTGTAAGTGAATCAAGTAGGTGTAAAGCGGCGGAAACACAGCAGTGAATACCGGCTAAACTCCATTATAAAAATAAATTACAAAAAAAAAATACCACAAAGACAGTGAAAGAGCGAGAAATTCTTACAAAATTCTTTCAGAGGCTGTGATGCAACCTGTATTGACCACATCTAGACCCACAGTTGGATGAGACATAAGGCTGGACACTCTTGGGGATGAGAGGATTTGTGAGGACGAGTGAGCAAATGCAGACCCTTTAAAGGAATACTGCGCGATACCCTTTCCATGGGTCCCAAATCTCCAGGTTCAAGGGAATCTTCCTACAGCGAAAACATGCATGGGAAACCCAGAGGATGGTACACCATGTGATCGGGAAAGGTTTCTAAAGCGCACCTCATTTTTCATCTCCTGGTGCTCGGGCTCGCCATTCCAGCCGCTGTACTGACAATCTGCCCACTTGGAGAATCAGCACCTTTAACCTCCTGTTTCGTACAGTTTGCAATTTGTCCGAAGGATGAAAGAGAAGTGGGGGAACCAATGAGAGACTAGCTCTAGGTGTTGGGACAGGCACATGTCACTCTAATTTCCCATCAGGGAAAAGAATTAACCAGAGGCTCAGCCTGCCCCCCGGAACCACAATAGGGCCGCAAGCAATCCTGCGGTTTTACGGCCAGCTCCCAAGTAAGCGAGTCGAAAAATGGAGCTCAGGGGAACTGCGGTTCACAAACATTCAGAGTTATAAATGATAAGTATCGTCCAAAAATATATTGAGGGAAGGCAACGAACAGGATTTGAAAGCAAGGCAGAATTGCAGGAAACAGATTTCAGGAGGTAGATTCCACTTGCCTTTAAAACACATGAAATGCGGCAAAACTTTGACAATGATGCTGTTGGCCAAAAAGGGCATATGCGTTTTTTCCTAAATATATTCAGGAAAAAAGCCATACACCCTTTTTGGCCAACCAAGCAAGCGGGAAATGCAAATCAGCACTTCAAAGAAGTCTCACTTCCCATCGGTCAAAAGTGCCATCCTGAAAAAAGTGTAAAAACCAGAAATGCAGGATAGGCCATGGAGAAAAGGGAGCCTTGTTACGCTGATGGGTGGGATGCAAATTGTCAACAGCCCCTCTGGAGAAGTGTATATTGTGTCCGGAAACATCTAAAAAACACAGCTAGAGAGCATAGGGCACTTCCACTCATGGGCGTATAAATTGGGAAAACTAAAAATCAACAACACACAGGCACCCCAAAGTTTAGGGCTGCTCTGTTTACAAGAACCTCGACTTCGGTACACCTTAAGTATCCCAGGAAAGCGAAAAATGGATAAAGAAGTTGTGGTACTGATGTACAATGGAATATCACTCAGCCATGAAGTTAATGTCATAAGACTAGTAGCAGCAGAATGAGTGGATTTAGGTACGATGCTTTTAAGTGAAATAAGTCACACAGAAAAAGAAACTTATCATAAGATATCACTTAGAGAGGGAATGTAAAAATCGCTACACATGAACTGAATTACAAAACAGAACAGAGTCACACATTTAGAAAACACACTTATAGATGCTAAAGGAGAAAGGTGGGGTGGGGTGATGCATAAACCGGGAGGTTGCAATTCACACAGATAATGTTCCATAAACAAAATATGTTATCGGCAAGACCTACTGTATAGCTGACAGAACTGGACTCAGCACACTTTTGTCACTGGAAAAGAATATATAAGACTGGTAAGAATCTGTAAAATAATTTATTGATATATCTCTTTAAGTGAGTCAAGTGGATAGATGTAGAGCAGCAAGAAACACAGTATTGAAAGTCAGCTATACCCCATTATAAAATTAAATAACAAGAACAAAAAAAAAGACAGTGAGAGAGAGAGATATTCTTACAAAATTTGTTCAGGGGCTGTGATGCAAGCTGGACTGACCACATCTAGACACACAGTTGGATGGGACCTAAGGCTCTACACTCGTGGGTCTGAGATGCTTGATGACGATGGGACAGCAAGGGTAGCCCTTTTAGAGTAACACTGCCTGATCCTCATTCCATGGGTCCCATATCTCCAGGTGCAGCGGACCCTTCCTACAGCTAAAACATGCATGGTACATCTGGAGGATTGTACACCTTCTGATCGGGAAGAGTTTGGAAAAGTCACCTCATCTCCACGTCTCCTGGTATTCGGGTTCCACCCTCCAGCTCCTTTCCTTAGAGTCTCCCCACTTTGAGAAGGCAGCACACTCAACAGCCGGTTTTGCACAGCTTGGAATTTTCCGGGTGACGAAGGGGAATGGGGGGATGGAATGAGACACAAGCCCTAGATGTCTGGACAGGCATATGCCACTCTAGTTTCCTAATCTGGAAGAAGAATTTCCCTATCCTTCAGGTGCCCCAGTAACCGGAATGGGTCTGTAGAAATCCTGCCCCTTTGTGGCTGCTTCCCTAAACAGCAAGTTGGAAACTGGTACTCAGGGGCACTGCAATTCACAGACATGCAGGGTTGTAATTGACACCTCTAATGGAGTCATTTCTTCAGCCAAGTTTTCGAAAAGGACTTGTAAGCAAGGCAGAATTGCAGGAAAGGGATTTCAAGAGGTAGTTTGCACTCGCCATTAAAGCACATGCAAAGCTGCTGAATATCGCCAATGATGCAGTTGGCCAAACAGACCGTATGCGTTATTCCTTAATATATTCAGGAAAAACCCTTACTCCATTTTTGGCCAACAAAACAGGCGGGCAATGCAAATCAATACTACAAAGAGCTATCACTTCGCACCAGTCAGAATGGCCAACCTCCCAAAGTGTAAAACCTGAAATGCAGGACAGGGCGTGGAGAAAAGGGAACGCTGACAAGCTGATGGTGGGAATGTAAATTGCTAATGGCCGCTCTGGAGAAGTGGATGGTGATTCCTTAAAGATCTAAAAAACAGAGCTTCAGAGCATATGGCACTTCCACTCCTGGGCCTGTATCTTGGAAAAAATATAAATTGACAGGACCCAGGCACTCCAACCGTTATGCAGCCCTGTTTACAAGAGCCTCTACTTGGAAGCTACATAAAAGTCCTTGGAAGGAAGAATGGATAAAGAAATTATGGTGCATATGTACAATGGAATATTACTCAACCATGAAATGAATGAAATAAGGCCATTTGCAGCCACTTGGAAGGACCTAGATACATTCATACTAAGTGTCATAAATCAGACAATGATAAATATCATAGGATATTACTTATCAGTGGAATCTAAAAATTGATTCCAAGGTACTATCCTACAACACAGAAACAGAGTCCCAGACTTAGAACACAAACTTATGGTTACCAAACTGGAAAGGTGTGTTGGAGGCATAAATCATGAGGTTGGAGTTAGTATATACATATTTACAGAGAGAAAACTTGTAATCAACATGGACCTGCTGTAGAGCGCTTGGAACTCTTCCCAGCACCCTTTAGTAACCTCAATGGGAAAATAATTCTAAAACGAATATATAGTCATCTCTGTATAAATGAATCATGTTGGTGTATATCAAAAACGAACACAGCATGGTAAATCAACTATACTGCATTATAAACTTAAAATTAAATTACAGAAAAGAAAAATGACCACTAAATTCATTTAGTCGCGGTGAACGTGCTAGTGTCACATCCCTGGACACAGACCCAATTTTGTCCCAAGGCTGGACGGTTGTGGGCCTGAGGACCTCGGGAAGATATGCCAGCTAATTCGCCCCCCTTGAACCTGTAGTACCTGGTCCCCTTTGCATGGGATCACAATCTCCAGATCTAAGTGTGCCCTCATACTACTAAATCAACCCTCTGACACCCAAAGGATGGTGGACTCTCTGGGCTGGATGACACTTGGAAAATCACCTGGTCTCAACATATCCTGGTGTTTGGGTTCCGACCTCCAGACTCCTTCATTAGGGTCATCCCACTCTGCAAGACAGCACCCTCAACAGGTGATTTTGCAGGGGTTTGTATTTGTTCGGGGGATGAAGGGTAAGGGGGAAGAAGGAATGGGACAGAAGCCCTTACGTGTTTGCTCAGGCACATTCCACTCTAATTTAAAACCCAGAAACAGGACTTTCCCTACATCTAAGGTTTTGTCAGTAACCAGACAGGGACAGTAGAAATCCTGCCGCCTTCTGTTTCCCATAACAACAACTCTAAAAACTGGACCTTATAGGCACTTCATATTCACAATGCCTGGGGAGCTGTAAATGACAACAGCCCTCAAAAAATGTCTTAGGGTAGGTAATCGAGATCGACTTCAAAACAAGGCAAACTTTCAATAACCATTTTCAAGGGGTAAATTTTACTCACACTGTTCAAAAAAAAAGAAGCACATATGAAGATGCTCACCATTGCTTTAAGTTAGACAAATGTAAATCAGATGTACAAAGAAGTATCACCTGGAACCACTCAGAAGAGCCATCAGCACAATGTCTACAAACACGAAATGCTTCAGATGGTGTGGGAAAAACAGAAACCTACTACTTATTATTATTTTTTTAATCTGCGTTGGGTCTTCATTGCTGTGCGCGGCTTTTCTCTAGTTGCAGCAAGCGGGGGCTACTCATCGTTGGGGTACGCAGCCTTCTCTTTGTGGTGGCTTCTCTTGTTGTGGAGCACAGGCTCTAGGCACACAGGCTTCAGTAGTTGTGGCATGTGAGCTCAGTAGTTGTGGCTCGTGGGCTCTAGAGCACAGACTCAGTAGTTGTGGCGCACGGGCTTAGTTACTCTGTGGCATGTGGGATCTTCCCGGGCCAGGGCTCGAACCTGTGTCCCCTGCACTGGCAGGTGGATTCTTAACCACTGTGCCACCAACACTACGCTATTGGTGGCAATGCCAATTGGTAACAGCCACTATGGAGCACAGAATAGAGGTTACCAGAGCAAGGGGAGGCGGGAGGGATAAATTGGAAATTGGGATTGACATATACACACCACTATATATAAAAGAGATAACAAATAAGGGCCTACTGTATAGCCCAGGGAACTCTACTCAATACTCTGTAATGACCTGTACGGGAAAGGAATCCAAAAAGGATTGGATATATGTATAACTCCTTCACTCTGCTGTGAAGCAGAAAGTAACACAACATTGTAAATCAACTATACTCCAAAAAAAATGAAATTGAAATGAAATGAAATAAAATAGAGCTACCAGACGATCCACCAAGTTCACTCCTGTGTGCATATCTGGAGGAAAGCATAAATCGAAAAGACACATCTTCCCCAATGTTCACTGCAACTCTCTTTACAATAGCGAAGACATGGAAGCAACCAAAATGTCCATCAACATATGAATATAGGTAAAGAATATGTGGTACATATGTATAATGGAATATGACTCAGCCATAAAATAGAAGAAAATAATGCCAATTGCAGTAACATGGATGGACCTAGAGATGATTGTACCAAGTGAAGTAAGTCAGACAGAGTAAGACAAATGTTGTATGATATCACTTCTAGGTGGAACCTAAAAATTGATACAAATGAACTAACTTACAAAACAGAGGCAGACTCACAGACTTGGAAAACAAACTTATGGTTACCAAAGGCAAAAGGTAGGGGGTAGGGATAAATCAGGAACTTGGGGTAAACATACGAATACTACTATATATAACATAGAAAAGCAACAAGGACCTACTGTATAGTACAGGGAACTCTACTCAATATTCTGGGAATACCCTTATCAGAAAAGAATCTGAAAAAGAATGAATATCTGCATATGGGTAACTGCATTACTTGCTGTGCAGCTGAAATGAACACAACATTGTAAATCAACTATACTCCAATAAAATTTAAATTACAAAATAAAGAAAATCACCTATATTTCAAAAGAAAAAAAAGAGTTCCCATATATTTTTATGGCTTGATAGCCTACTTTTTTAGTGCTCAATATTATCCCATTCCCAGAATATATTAATACTATATCATTTCATTCACCTATTGGAGGACACCTTAGTTTCATTCACATTTTGGCAATATTGAATTAGGTGCTATAAATATCCATAGGCAGGTTTTCGACTGGAAGTATGTTTTAAACTACTTTCAGTAAATATCCATGAGAACACTTGCCGGATTGTACAGTAAGGGAATGTTCAATTTTACAACAAGTGTCAATCAGACTATGAAAGTAACTGTATTATTTTTCATTTCCACCAATAACAAATGACATTTCCTATTGTTCCACATCCCCTACAGAATTTGTTCTTGTCATTGTTCACATTTTACCCATTCTAAGTGTTACATAGTGGTATGTAATTGTATTTTTAATTTGCTTTTTCATGGCAGCATGTAATCTGGATTATTCATCTGTATACTTATATGCATAGTGTCTATTTTCTTTGGTGAGGTGTCCATAAAGTATATTGGTCCATATTTTATTTAGGCTGCTTTCATTTTTTTCTACCCAATCTGTATTTGTTTTATTTATTTTTGTGCCTTATTGCATTAGCAAGAACTTGGAGTAAAATATGGAAAAGGAGACATGAAAGGGGACATCCTTGCTTTTACCTCAACTTAGTGGAAAAGCTTCATGTTTTTGACCATTAATCATGATGTAAGATAAAAGTTTCCTGTAGATCTTTGTTATCAACTTGAGAAAGTGCCAGTCTATTTCTTTAACTGAGAGTTTTTATGAAGAATGGGTGTTAGATTTTTTTCAAAGGTCTTCTGAATCTATTGATATGCTAATGATTGTCTTTAGGGTGTTGATATGATGGATATAATTATTTGATTTTAGAATGTTGAACCAGCCTTGCATACCTGGGATTATTCCCTCTCATTCATGATATAAAATTCTCTCAAAATATTGTTGGATTTGATTTGTTAATATTTTGTTGAGGATTTTTGCATTGACGTTCCTGAGAGATATTGGTCAGTTTTCTTTACTATTCATATGTTCCTCTAAGTTTGGATGTTGTGGATTTAGTGTCAGACATTCATTTGGGAAGATTCTCAGTCATCTTTAAAAAATATTTTCTGTTCTTCGTTATCTTTATTCTCCTCCTGCTATACCCGTTACGTATAGGTCACAGCATTTTTCATTTTTCCACAATTATTGATTACTCTGTTCTGTTGACTCCTTTCCTGCCCATTTTCTCTTTTCTTTTGAGATTTAAAGGTTTCTCTTGATAAGTCTTCAAGCTCACAGATATTTCTCCTCAGCCAGCTCTTTGACTGCTAAAGCAAAATACAAGAGACTTGGTATTTTATAAACAACAGAATATTTTTGTTTTCTCATAATTGCTGAGGCTGAAAAGTTCAAGAACAAGTTACCAGGGGCTTCCCTGGTGGTGCAGGGGTTAAGAATCTGCCTACCAATAAAGGGGACACGGGTTCGAGTCCTGGTCCGGGAAGATCCCACATGCCATGGAACAACTAAGCCCGTGCAACACAAATACTGAGCCTGTGCTCTAGGGCCCACAAGACACAACTACTGAGCCCGTGTGCCACAACTACTGAAACCCGCACGCCTAGAGCCTGTGCTCCGCAACAAGAGAAGCCACCCAATGAGAAGCCCACGCACCGCAACAAAGACCCAATGCAGCCAAAATATTAATTAATTAATTAATTAATTTTTTTAAAAAAAGAACAAGTTTCCAGCTGGCTTAGTGTCTGGTGAGGGACCAATTTCTGGTTCATAATGTGGGTCTTCCCGCTCGGCAATGAAATCATGTAATGGGCATAAGATCTTCTGTGTGCTACATTTATTAGGTCACTAATCCCATGTTTGAGGTCTCTGGCCTCATGACCTAATCACCTCCCAAAAGCCCCACCTCCTAATACCATCAACATGGGAGCTGGGTTTCAAAATTTTTAAATTAGAGGTACAAAATGTTTACACCATAACAGGGACCACAGAGTTACCTGATTTTTCCTTTCATGTTAAAGGTTTGCACATTTATATTTATTGTATAATCCCAAAACCCTTGTTTTTTTTTTAAGATTCTTTTCCCATAAACGTCAGTGCAGACCATTGAGTAGAGGTCCCTGTGCTACAAAGCAGGTCCTTATCAATACTTACCTATTTTATATACAGTAGTGTGTATATGTCAGTCCCAGTCTCCCAATTTATCCCTTTCCCACTTATCCCCTGGTAACCATAAGTTTGTTTCTATATCCATGACTCTATTTCTGTTGTGTAAATAAGTTCATTTGTACCTTTTTTTTCTTTCTTAGATTCCTCATATAAGCAATATCATATGATATCTGTCTTTCTGTGTCTGACTTGCTTCACTCAGTATAACAATCTCTAGGTCCATCCATGTTGCTACAAAACCCTTAATTGTTAAGGATAACTCTCAAGTTTTTCCAGTATCATCAGCAATTCTTTCTGGCAGACATGTGATAACACTTTTTAAACAGGGATATTGAGACCAAGGCGCCTGACCTGCAAACAAACAAAACATCATTTGTATAGTGAAAACTTTGCACATCAAAGGATGAAAGCACTTGGTCTAAATCCCTTTGCACCCACTGCTGACAGAGGGCAGAGGAGTTTGACTCACTAATCTTCCTTACGTGTACTTCTTCCTAATGGGGTAGTCCATCTAAAACTTATAAGAAGCGGGAATGCATCATGGAACACACCAATCTCTACTACAGATTCTGAAGCAGCAAAAAAAAAAAAAACAAACACATGATGAATCCATCCAAAGGGTTCTGCCCACATTGTTACAATAGTTTCCCTCACACTGTGAACCCTTTTCAAACCCTATCACTTGAACCTATTTTTATTTTTTCAACAAAAATAATGTTAATCGGCAGTCACACGCTCCAGTAATATTACACTATCCCTTGTGCAAGTATGTAGGGATTTGAGGAGCTATGGGAGGCTATCAGGAGAGGTTGCCTAGAGTAATTAGGACATTTCATTTAATGTTGGCTGTTCTCCCTAAGATGTCTGCTGTCCTCTTCTTTTTGTAGCTACTAGCATTGAGAAAGTGACCAAGATAAGGCCCTGCTCTTTTACTGCCCATGAATGCAGCTGTGATTAACCCCACAGACCTTGGTGCTTCCAGAATCCCCTGAACCTACTGACCCTCCATGCATGGCATGACATAGATAAGGATGGTGACGTGTATACTTGTATAGAGCGTGCTATAAAATGTTCGACTCTTCCCTTCCTCATAATTCCAAAGAATAGATTTCTTTGGATTTCTGCTTAATGCTACTGGAGTTGGTACATAAGTTGAGGGAGGTATCAGGGCACACCAAAAGAGAGGATAACTGCACAGAAAATACAAGCAGGTACATTTCTGTGTAGTTTCAAGCAGCTTATTTGCTATATCAACCATGGTGACACGTTGACCCTTCCTCTTTCTACTAGTAGTACAACAAACATAAAGGATATTTAGGCTGCTTGTTTTATCCCCACCTCTCACAATTGATCTGCATTCACATATAGGACAATGAAGGGCTCTTTCTACCATCTTAACCAATACTAGAGAACTAGAAAATGTCCAGATTTTTCTGGGGATTATTTTCGTATTCCCCAATCAGGCCCATGAAGGAATCTTACCTATTGTGTTTAATGAAGTCATATCTCTGACGGCATCCCATCATCAACAAAACTGGAAAGAAATTTGAAGGGTCTTAGATTTTACCATATTTGAAATTCCAATATTTTAGCCTGACAAGTTTTTGGATTTTAGAAAAAAATTAATGAGACAAAAAATCATTTTTATGACACAAAAAGACAGCAATAGTTTTATATTTTTATCTGTTCCACTGGCACACAAAAGTCTCATGGGGTTATGTAAAGCAGTCCTGTTGGGTGCTGTGCATGGTGCAAGTATGGATTAAAGCTTAGGAATCTTAAGCTTCAGTCACCTGAAACCTTTAAATTAGGATGCACACAATCCTGTCCAACATATGAACAGAGCAAGACACTGTCTTTATTTTATTTGTCAGGTAAAATTAATCTGTCTTTTGCCCCAAGGAGAGAAACAACTGGCATCTTCCATCAATGTGTTGTACAAAAATCTTTGAACAGAGAGTGCAAGCAGAGGCTGATACAAGATGTGAAAAAAAAAAAAGAGAGGCCCTTGTGGCATTTTCTCCTAACTTATTGCAATCTCCCATTTAAAATGTGGGAATAATCAATCTTCTGAGGAAAAAGGCCCAAGGAAGGTTTTTGCTTCTGTGGAATAATGGGATTGCTTAAGATTTCAGGAGGCAAGACGAATTAGTGAGAATGACCATGAGAAATCAGAGAAAAGTCAGAGCCATGGATGAAGTGATGTTTACCTCTGTGAATCAATGAGAAGTAGGAGCAAATGAAAAGAAAGCTGAATACAACATTTTCTGAATAAATGTAACCTTTCAGCTGTCATAGAAAAATTAATACTCACTATGATACAACATATTTAGTTTACAAAGTTAACTTAAATTTAAAGCTTAATAATTGGATTTATTGAAGAAATGAAAACATATTTGTGATTTAGAATAAATAATGTGTTCTGCTACAGATAAGAAGACTACATAAATAAAAAGAAATAAGACTAAATAAATAAATAAATAAAGAGGAAAATAACAAATTAGATGTTATTAACATTAAAAACTGACACTCATCTAAAGAAAGAGAAGGAGAGACAGAAAGAGAGAAGAACTCATATCAAGCATATATTAAAAACTCCTAAATAAGAAGTCTTCGGATGTTAAAAAAAAAAAAAAAGAAGTCTTCAATAAGAAGATAATGTAATAGCAAAAATGGGGAAAATATACCAAAAGATATTTCATAAAAGAGAGTACAGAATGTTGAGTAAACATATCAAAAGATGCTTGGCTTCTTAGTAGTCAATCAAATGCAAAAAAGCGATACCTGGAATTATCACTCACCAACCAGAAAGTGCAAATGAAAATGACAGGTATTATCAAGTTTGACAAGAATGTGTATAATCCTTGAATCTCATTCACTGCTGCTGAGGGTGAAAAATCATACAAATGTTTTGAAAATGTTTAGAAATATCTAAAAAGATAAACACATGAAAGCTATGACTCAAAAATTTTATTACTACATGTATACTGAACAATAATTTACACACACACCACCAAAGCTCAAGCTCTAGAATTTATATACCAGTGCTATTCTCAATAGACACAAACTGAAAATCACTCATATTGTAATACACATTGGAATAAATTAATTAATAGTTAAATATTTACACTATGGAATCCTATGCAACAGTGGCAATGCATGATCACAACAACAGGCAACCATATAGGCATATTCACAAACAACATAAAATAAAAAAGTCCAATCCAAAAGTGATTTTACTGTGCCATAACATTTATATAAAATACAAAATACAGGTAAAGTGATCTTTTTGTTAGATACCAGAACAATATTAAACCTTAAGGGGAGTCATTAGAATGGGACCAGGGGGCCTCTGAGTATCTGGTAATTTTCTGTGTCTTTACCTAGAAGCTATGTATAGAGTGTGTTCAGATTCTGAATTTTCTGAAATTTGTCATTTCCTTACAAACCATGCATGTTTTTAGTTGTTTTTTATACATAACAAAAAGTAAAAAAGATAGACTAGGGAAGGTAATTATATTAGCACTTTAATATCCATGCTTTTCAAGGTGGAAGTGAAAGGTATTAAATACTTGACATTGTGATTACTTCTTAAAAGTAAGGTGAAAATTTGAGATTAATAAATAAGACATACTTCTTCATATATAATCCTCAAAGAGGAGGGGTAGAAAGGAGTATTATTTTTTTTAATTTAATACAGAATCGTTAAGACAGAAAATAATGAAAACAGACTAGGTTTAAAAAAGAGCACACTGGACTTCCCTGGTGGAACAGTGGGTAAGAATTTGTCTGCCAATGCAGGGGACAG
Source organism: Eubalaena glacialis (assembly GCF_028564815.1). Lineage (NCBI taxonomy): Eukaryota > Metazoa > Chordata > Mammalia > Artiodactyla > Balaenidae > Eubalaena > Eubalaena glacialis. The sequence goes on along the minus strand of NC_083720.1, from coordinate 133,480,287 downwards.
GGGTTCAATCCCTGGTCGGGGAAGATCCCACATGCCGCAGAGCAACTAAGCCCGTGTGCCACAACTACTGAGCCTGTGCTCTAGAGCCTGCAAGCAACAACTATTGAGCCTGCATGACACAACTACTGAAGCCCATGCACCTAGAGCCCATACTCCACAACAAGAGAAACCACTGCAAGGAGAAGCCCGTGCACCACAACAATGAGTAACCCCTGCTTGACACAACTAGAGAAACCCTGTGCAGCAACGAAGACCCAACACAACCAAAAATAAATAAAAGTAAATCTTTTGACTTCTGAGATGATTCACTCACGTGGCTGTAGGTAAGAGGCCTCAGTTCCTTGCCACATGGATCTCTCCTTAGGGCTGCTTGAGCGTCCTCATGACATGGCAGCTGGCTTACCCGAGGATGACTGATCTAGCAGAAACCAAAGCAGGAGCTGCAATGTCTTTTATAACTTTGGAAGCTGCACTTTGTCATTTCTGCAATTTCTTATTGGTTAAACAGCCAGCCCTTTTCAAGTGCAAGGAGCCACACAGGTACATGAAGACTGGGAGATAATTAGGGGATAATTAGGGCCATCTTGGAGGCTGGCTACCAAAGTGGCTGACTAGCCGAAGACTGAATTTTGTTTTCTTCACTTCTGGAGAGAAAATGGTCAGTGAATCTCATTGGTGGTCTTTGAGATGTACCAAAGCTACCTCTTGCTCTCACCCCCAGCCTTGTGGCTGACAGGGTCTTGGTGCTCCGGCCGTGGGTCAAGCCTGTGCCTCTGAGGTGGGAGAGCCGAGTTCAGGACATTGGTCTACCAGAGACCTCCGGCACCTTGTAATATCAAACAGCGAAGGCTCTCCCAGAGATATCCATCTCAACGCTAAGACCCAGCTCCACTCAGAGACCAGCAAGATCCAGTGCTGGACATCCCATGCCAAACAACTAGCAAGACAGGAATGCAGGCCCACCCATTAGCAGAGAGGCCGCCTAAAATCATAATAAGGTCACAGACACCCCAAAACACACCACTGGATGCGGACCTGTCCACCAGAAAGACAAGATCCAGACACACCCACCAGAACACAGGCACCAGTCCCCTCCACCAGAAAGCCTACACTACCCACTGAACCCACCTTAGCCACTGGGGGCAGACACCAAAAACAACGGGAACTACGAATCTGCAGCCTGCAAAAAGGAGACCCCAAACACAGTCCCCAAAGCCAAATGAGAAGACAGAGAAACACACAGCAGATGAAGGAGCAAGGTAAAAACTCACCAGACCAAACAAATGTAGAGGAAATAGGCAGTCTACCTGAAAAAGCATTCAGAGTAATGATAGTAAAGATGATCCCAAATCTTGGAACTGGAATGGAGAATAGACAAGAAACGTTTAACAAGGACCTAGAAGAACTAAAGAGCAAACAAACAATGATGAACAACACAATAAATGGAATTAAAAATTCTCTAGAAGGAAACAATAGCAGAATAACCGAGGCAGAAGAATGGATAAATGACCTGGAAGATAAAATAGTGGAAATAACTACTGCAGAGCAGAATAAAGAAAAAAGAATGAAAAGAATTGAGGACAGTCTGAGACACCTCTGGGACAACATTAAATGCACCAACATTCGAATATAGGGGTCCCAGAAGTAGAAGAGAAACAGAAAGAGACAGAGAAAATATTTGAAAAGATTATAGTTGAAAACTTCCCTAATATGGGAAAGGAAATCGTTAATCAAGTCCAGGAAGCGCAGAGAGTCCCATACAAGATAAACTCAAGGAGAAACATGCCAAAACATATATTAATCAAACTATCAAAAATTAAATACAAAGAAAAAACATTAAAAGCAGCAAGGGACAAACAACAAATAACATACAAGGGAATCCCCATAAGGTTAACAGCTGATCTTTCAGCAGAAACTCTGCAAGCCAGAAGGGACTGGCAGGACATATTTAAAGTGATGAAGGGGGAAGAGCTACAACCAAGATTACTCGACCCAGCAAGGATCTCATTCAGATTCGACAGAGAAATTAAAACCTTTACAGACAAGCAAAAGCTAAGAGAATTCAGCACCACCAAACCAGCTTTACAACAAATGCTAAAGGAACTTCTCTAGGCAGGAAACACAAGAGAAGGAAAAGACCTACAATAACAAACCCAAAACAATTAAGAAACTGGTAATAAGAACATATGTATCAATAGTTACCTTAAATGTAAATGGATTAAATGCTCCAACCAAAAGACATAGACTGGCTGAATGGATCCGAAAACACGACCGGTATATATGCAGTCTACAAGAGACCCACTTCAGACCTAGGGACACATACAGACTGAAAGTTAGGGGATGGAATAAGATATTCCATGCAAATGGAAATCAAAAGAAAGCTAGAGTAACAATTCTCATATCAGACAAAAAAGACTTTAAAATAAAGACTATTACAGGAGACAAAGAAGGACACTACATAATGATCAAGGGATCAATCCAAGAAGAAGATATAACAATTGTACATATTTATGCACCCAACATAGGAGCACCTCAATACATAAGGCAAATGCTAACAGCCATAAAAGGGGAAATCGACAGTAACACAATCATAGTAGGGGACTTTAGCACCCCTCTTTCATCAATGAACAGATCATCCAAAATGAAAATCAATAAGGAAACACAAGCTTTAAATGATACATTAAACAAGATGGACTTAATTGATATTTATAGGACATTCCATCCAAGAACAACAGAATACACTTTTTCTCAAGTGCTCGTGGAACATTCTCCAGGATAGATCATATCTTGGGTCACAAATCAAGCCTTGGTAAATTTAAGAAAATTGAAATCGTATCAAGTATCTTTTCCGACCACAACGCTATCAGACTAGATATCAATTACAGGAAAAAATTTGTAAAAAAAATACAAACACATGGACGCTAAACAATACACTACTTAATAACCAAGACTTCACTGAAGAAATCAAAGAGGAAATTAAAAAATACCTAGAAACAAATGACAATGAAAACATGAAGGCCCGAAACCTATGGGATGCAGCAAAAGCAGTTCTAAGAGGGAAGTTTATAGCAACACAATCCTACCTCAAGAAACAAGAAACATCTCAAATAAACAAGCTAACCTTACACCTAAAGCAATTAGAGAAAGAAAGAAAGAAAAAAAACCCAAAGTCAGCAGAGGAAAGAAATCATAAAGATCAGATCAGAAATAAAGGAAAAAGAAATGAAGGAAACAACAGCAAAGACCAAAAAAACTAAAAGCTGGTTCTTGGAGAAGATAAACAAAATTGATAAACCATTAGCCAGACTCATCAAGAAAAAAAGAGAGAAGACTCAAATCAATAGAATTACAAATGAAAAAGGAGAAGTAACAACTGACACTGCAGAAATACAAAGGATCATGAGAGATTATTGCAAGCAACTATATGCCAATAAAATGGACAACCTGGAAGAAATGGACAAATTCTTAGAAAAGCACAACCTTCCAAGACTGAACCAGGAAGAAATAGAAACTATAAACAAACCAATCCCAAGCACTGAAATTGAGACTGTGATTAAAAATCTTCCAACAAACAAAAGCCCAGGACCAGATGGCCTCACAGGCAAATTCTATCAAACATTTAGAGAAGAGTTAACACCTATCCTTCTCAAACTCTTCCAAAATATAGCAGAGGGAGGAACTCTCCCAAACTTATTCTATTAGACCACCATCTCCCTGATACCAAAACCAGACAAAGATGTCACAAAGAAAGAAAACTACAGGCCAATATCACTGATGAACATAGATGCAAAAATCCACAGCAAAATACTAGCAAACAGAATCCAACAGCGCATTAAAAGGATCATACACCATGATCAAGTGGGGTTTATCCCAGGGATGCAAGGATTCTTCAATACATGCAAATCAATGTGATACACCATATTAAAAAACTGAAGGATAAAAACCATATGGTCATCTCAATAGATGCAGAAAATGCTTTTGACAATATTAAACACCCATTTATGATAAAAACCCTCCAGAAAGTAGGCATAGAGGGAACTTTCCTCAACATAATAAAGGCCATATATGACAAATCCACAGCCAACATCGTTCTCAAGGGTGAAAAAGTGAAACCATTTCCACCAAGATCAGGAACAAGACAAGGTTGCCCACTCTCACCACTATTATTCAACACACTTTTGGAATTTTTAGCTACAGCAATCAGAGAAGAAAAAGAAATCAAAAGGAATCCAAATCGGAAAAGAAGAAGTTAAGCTCTCACTGTTTGCAGATGACATGATACTATACATAGAGAATCCTAAAGATGCTACCAGAAACCTACTAGAGTTAATCAATGAATCTGGTAAGGTTGCAGGATACAAAATTAATGTACAGATATCTCTTTCATTCCCATACACTAAAGATGAAAAATCTGAAAGACAAATTAAGGAAACACTCCCATTTACCACTACAACAAAAAGAATAAAATACCTAGGAATAAACCTACCTAAGGAGACTAAAGACGTTTACTCAACAAACTATAAGACACTGATGAAAGAAATCAAAGATGACACAAACAGATAGAGAGATATACCATGTTCTTGGATTGGAAGAATCAACATTGTGAAAATGACTATACTACCCAAAGCAATCTACAGATTCAATGCAATCCCTATCAAACTACCAATGGCATTTTTCAGAGAACTAGAACAAAAAATTTCACAATTTGTAAGGAAACACAAAAGACCCCGAACAGCCAAAGCAATCTTGAGAAGAAAAACAGAGCTGGAGGAATCGGGCTCCCTGACTTCAGACAATACTACAAAGCTACAGTAGTCAAGACAGTATGGTACTGGCATAAAAACAGAAATATGGATCAATGGAACAGGAGAGAAAGGTCAGAGATAAACCCATACACATATGGTCACCTTATTTTTGATAAAGGAGGCAAGAATATACAATTGAGAAATCACAGCCTCTTCAATAAGTGGTGCTGGGAAAACTGGACAGCTACAGGTAAAAGAATGAAATTAGAAGACTCCCTAACACCATACACAAAAATAAACTCAAAATGGATTACAGACCTAAATGTAAGGCCAGACACTATAAAACTCTTAGAGGAAAACATAGGCAGATCACTCTATGGCATCAATCACAGCAAGATCCTTTTTGACCCACCTCCTAGAGAAATGGAAATAAAAACAAAAATAAACAAATGAGACCTAAGGAGACTTAAAAGCTTTTGCACAGCAAAGGAAAACGTAAACAAGACGAAAAGGCAACCCTCAGAATGGGAGAAAATATTTGCCAATGAAGCAACTGACAAAGGATTAATCTCCAAACTTTACAAGCAGCCCATGCAGATCAATATCAAAAATACAGACAACCCAATCCATAAATGAGCAGAATACCTAAATAGACATTTCTCCAAAGAAGATATACAGATTGCCAACAAACACGTGAAAGAATGCTCAACATCACTGATCATTAGAGAAATGCAAATCAAAATTACAATGAGGTATCACCACACACAGGTAAGAATGGCCATCATCAAAATATCTACAAACAATAAATGCTGCAGAGGTGTGGAGAAAAGGGAACCCTCTTGCACCATTGGTGGGAGTGTAAATTGATACTGCCACTATCGAGAACAGTATGGAGGTTCCTTAAAAAACTAAAAATAGAACTACCATATGACACAGCAATCCCACTACTGGGCATATACCTGGAGAAAACCATAATTCAAAAAGAGTCATGTTCCACAATGTTCATTGCAGCTCTATTTACAATAGCCAGGACATGGAAGCAACCTAAGTGTCCATCAACTGATGAATGGATAAAGAAGATGTTGCACATCTTGAATATAAAATGGAATATTACTCAGCCATAAAAAGAAATGAAATTGAGTTATTTGTAGTGAGGTGGATGGACCTAGAGTCTGTCATACAGAGTGAAGTAAGTCACAAAGAGAAAAACAAATACTGTATGCTAACACATATATATATGGAAGTCTAAAAAAAAAAGAAAAAAAAATGGTTGGGAAGAACCTAGGGGCAGGACAGGAATAAAGACGCAGACACAGAGAATGGACTTGGGGACATGGGGAGGGGGAAGGGTAAGCTGGGACGAAGTGAGAGAGTGGCATGGACTTATATATACTACCAAATGTAAAATAGATAACTAGTAGGAAACAGCTGCATAGCACAGGGAGATCAGCTCGGTGCTCTCTGACCACTTAGAGGGGTGGGATAGGGAGGGTGGCAGGGAGACGAAAGAGGGAGGAGATATGGGGATATATGTATATGTATAGCTGATTCACTTTGTTACAAAGCAGAAACTAACACACCATTGTAAAGCAATTATAGTCCAATAAAGATGTTAAAAATAAATAAATAAATAAATAAATAAATAAATAAATAAATAAATAATTTATGCCCCCCCCAATTAAATCTTTTCTAAAAATAAATAAATAAAAAAGAGCACTCAATAACATGGTAACTCTAAACCTAACTATCTTCAGTACTATACTAAATTTAAATGGATTAATATCTCCTATTAAAGTGTATTTTTTTTAATATTATGTGCAACTAAATTTTTTTCACAATATACAGGTAAAATAAAAGAATTACATTAGAAAGGAGAAAACATTCCATGTATTTAAAAACAATAAAACATTAAGCATATAATATGCATCTTAGATAAAATAGTCTTTAAGTTCAGAACAATTTGTCATTATTATAATTAGTATTATTATCCCAATTTCTTAAAAATATTTCAATACTTTTTCTATTTGAAAAAATATTTTAATATTTTTTTCTTCACTCTTTTGTGGTCTAATACAAGTATTTAGTAAGTATTTAGGTGCTAACATAACCTAAAAACATATGTAGTTTTTTTACAGCCGAACAAAACTGAATCAAGAAGAAACAGATAACTTGAACATACTGAACACTAAAAGCAAAATAGAATCTGTAATTTAAAAAAACTCCCTACCAACAAAAGTCCAGGATCAGATGGTTTCACAGGCAAATTCTACCAAATATACAAAGCAGAACTTACACTGATTCTTCTCAAACTCTTCAAAAAGACTGAAGAGTAAGGAATACTTCCAAAGACATTCTATGAAGCCACCATCACCCTGATATCAAAAACAGATGGGGGGGACTTCCCTGAGTGGCACAGTGGTTAAGAATCCGTCTGCCAATGCAGGGGACATAGGTTCGAGCCCTGGTCTGGGAAGATCCCATATGCTACAGAGCAACTAAGCCTGTGTGCCACAACTACTGAGCCTGCGCTCTACAGCCCACGAGCCACAACTACAGAGCCTGATAGCCACAACTGCTGAAGCCCACACACCTAGAGCCCATGCCCTGCAACAAAAGAAGCCACTGCAATGAACAGCCTGCACACCACAACGAAGAGTAGCCCCCGCTTGCCGCAACTAGAGAGAGCCCATGCACAGCAACAAACACCCAATGCATCCAAAAATAAAGAAAGAAAGAAATTTACTAAAAACAAACAAACAAACAAACAAACAAAAAAACAGACGGGGACTTTTCTGGTGGTCCAGCAGTTAAGATTTCGCCTTCCAGTGCAGGGGGTGCAGGTTCGATCCCTGGTGGTGGAGCTAAGATCCCACATGCCTCACAGACAAGAAACCAAAACATAAAACAGAAGCAATATTGGAACAAATTCAATAAAGACTTTAAAAAAAAAAACACAGAGAAAGACACTACCAAAAAAGAAAATTGCAGGTCAATATCTTTGATAAATATACATGCAAAAATTCTCAACTGAATATTAGAAAACCGAATCCAACAACACATAAGAGGATCATACACCATGACCAAATCTGATTCACCCCAGTGTCACAAAGTTGTTTCAACATATGCAAATCAATCAGCATGATACACCCCATCAACAAAGGAAAAACACAGAACAAATGATCATCTCAATAGATGCCGAAAAAGCATTTGAAAAACTTCAACATCCATTCATGATAAAAACACTTACCAAAGTGGGTATAGAGGAAACATATCTCAACATAATAAAAACTATTTATGACAAACCCACAGCCAATATAATACTCAATGTTCATAAGCTGAAAGCCTTCCCACTAAAATCTGGAACAAGACAAGGTTGCCCACTCTCACCTCTTCTCTTCAACATAGTATTGGAAGTCCTAGCCACAACAATCAGACAAGAAAAAGAAATAAAATCTAACCAAATTGGAAGGGAAGAGGTAAAGTTGTCATTATATGCAGATGACATGATAATATATATAAAGGAAACCCTAAAAATTCCACACAAAAACTACTAGAACTGATAAACAAATTCAACAAAGTAGCAGGATACAGGATTAACATACATAAATTGGTTGCATTTCTTGGTTTTTCTCTCTTTCTTTTTTTTTTTTTCATTTATTTTGGCTGCATTGGGTCTTCATTGCTGTGCACGGGCTTTCTCTAGTTGTGGCCAGTGGGGGCTAGTCTTCATTGTGGTACGCAGGCTTCTCATTGCAGTGGCTTCTCTTGTTGTGGAGCATGGGCTCTAGGCACGCGGGCTTAAGTAGTTGTGGCACATGGGCTCAGTAGTTGTGGCTCACGGGCTCTAGAGTGCAGGCTAAGTAGTTGTGGAGCACAGGTTTAGTTGCTCCACGGCATGTGAGATCTTCCTGCACCAGGGCTCAAACCCGTGTCCCCTGTATTGACAGGCAGATTCTCAACCACGGAGCCACCAGGGAAGTCCCTGGTTGCATTTCTTTACACTAACAATGAAATATCAGAAAGGAAATGTAAACAAGCAATCCGTTTTTAAATGGCATCAAAAAAATAAAATACTTAGGAATAAACCTCACCAAGGAGGTGAAAGACTTATATGCTGAGAACTACAAAACATTAGTAAAGGAAACTGAAGATGATTCAAAGAAATGGAAAGACATCCCACGTTCTTGGATGGGAAGAATTAATACTGTTAAAATGGCTATACTAGCCAAAGCAATCTACAGATTTAATGTGATCCCTATCAAATTACCCATGACATTTTCCCCAGAACTAGAACAAATTATCCTAAAATGTATCTGGAACCATAAAAAGTCAGAACTGTCAACACAATCCTGAGGAAAAATAACAAAGCAGGAGGCATAACCCTCCTAAACTTCAGACAATACTACAAAGTTACAGTAATCAAAACCACATGGTATTGGCACAGAAAGAGATACATGGATCAATGGAATGGAATAGAGAGCCCAGAAATAAACCCACACACCTATGGTCAATTAACCTTCGACAAAGGAAGCAAGAATATACAATGGGGAAAAGATAGTCTCTTCAGCAAGTGGTGTTTTGAAAGTTGGACAGCCGTATTCAAATCAGTGAAGTCAGAACATACCCTCACACCATACACAAAAATAAACTCAAAATGGCTTATATGCTTAAATATAAGATAGGACACCTTAAAACTCCTAGAAGAGAACATAAGCAAAACATTCTCTGACATAAATCATACCAAAGTTTTCCTAGGTAGTTCTCCCTAGGCAGTACAAATACAGTAAGTCACCTACATACGAACCTTCAAGTTGCAAACTTTCAAAGATGCAAACGTCCATTCGCATGTCCAATCATGTAAGTTAGTTCACGTGTCTGGCATACATTGTCGTGTGTGTGCATCCTCTATATAAGTGGTTGTGCTTTTGTGTACTTTACAGTACTGTATAGAGTACAATAGTACAGTACCTTTATTTCAAGCCCAAGATGTCTGGAAGCGAGCGTAAAAGCAGCGGTGATGTAGCTGGTACTGTTAAGAAGCGCCAAGCGATAATGATGGAAACAAAAGTGGAAGTAATTGAGAGAGTGGAGCGAGGCAAAAAGATGTTAGACATCGCTCATTCTTATAACATGAATCATTCAATCATTGGCACGAATCTAAAGAACAAGGACAAGATCATGGAACATGTGAAGTCTACTTTGCCGACGATGTTGACAAAATATCGAAGAAGCATGGAAAAGTGACGGAGGAGATGGAGAAACTTCTCAGTGTGCGGATGCAGAATCAACATCCGCGCTGAGTCCTGCTCAGCTTAATGCTGATTCAAGAGAAAGCTGAAAGCCTTTATGAAGACTTGAAGAAGAAACACGGCAAAGAATCAGAGGGCACATCTTTTAATGCCAGCCATGGCTGGTTTCATCGGTTCAAGGCTAGAGCCAACCTTCACAATGTAAAAGTAAGTGGAGAGGCAGCCAGTGCAGATAGGATAACTGTCCAGGAACTTCCGGAAACACTTTGAGAAATTATTGATGATGGTGTGTATTTAGCCAACCAGGTTTTTAATGTAGATGAGACACAACTGTACTGGAAGAGGATGCCAGACCGAAGTTACATCAGTAAGGAGGAAAAGTTGATGCCGGGCTGTAAAGCAGCAAAGGATAGGCTAACTGTTGTTTGGTGGCAATGCTTCCGGTGAATTGAAGCTGAAGCCTCGCTTAGTTTATCATTCAGAGAACCCAAGAACCCTTAAAAACATAGCCAAGGGTTCTCTTCCTGTTGTGTGGAAGCGTAACCCCAAATCCTGGATTACACAGGCCACGTTCCAGGACTGGTTTTGCCACCACTTTATCCCAGATGTAGAGAAATACTGCTTGGAGAAGGACGTTCCAGCAAAACATTCTTTTGCTGCTCGACAATGCTCTGGGCCACTCCCCATTCATGGATGACTTTCATCCCAACGTCTAAGTAGTGCATCTGTCTCCGAATACTACGTTGCTCATCCAACCTATGGACCAGGGAGCTATAGCAACTTTCAAGAAATATTATTTATGTCACACTTTTTGTCAGGCAGTAAAGGTAAGTGACAAATCAGGAACAACCTAGGGACAACTTTGGAAGGACTATAACATCTACAAGACCATAAAATCATTGACTTTGTATGGTGTGAGGGTACCTTTGCCCACAGTTTGTTCATGATTTTTGTGGATTTGAGAAGGTAGATCAGAAGTCCGAAGAGGTCTTCAGCAACGTAGTGACCCTCAGCGAGACGCTGGAGCTAGATCTGCAAGAGGACGATTTCACTGAACTCCTTGCTGTGCAACGTGAGGAGCTTACTGATGGAATTGGAGGCCCAGAGAAAGGATGAAGAGGGACAGGAGGAAGAAGAAGTAACTGAAGAACTGAAGAGATTCATGACACAGAAAATGGCAAGGGAAGCTTCTTTATTTGAGGAAGCACTGTTAGTTTTTGAGGCACAGGACCCGAACCTAGAATGGTACCCAAAGGTGGCAGCAGCCATTCAGAATGCAATCCAGTGCTACCTTGTCATCTATGGTGAGAAAAAAAGAGCTACTACCCAGACATCAATGGATCATTTTTTCAAGAGGGTAGATAGAATTAAATCCAGCAAGGAACCAGAACCTGTGTCATCAACGTCAGGTATGAGTGAAATTGCAGCTTGCCCTCTGTTTCCTACTGCTGATAATCCTTCACCTCTACCATCTCCCACCTCCTCTCCCTCCTCCAATCAGTAACTCTTCTCGCCTGTTCCCTCGATGCCAGCCCGAGTATCTCAGCTGTTGTACTGTATTACTGTACTTTTCAAGTTACTGTACTGTAAGATTAAAAATGTTTTCTTTGTTTTTGTGCTTGTTTTTTATGTATTGTTTGCATGGAAAGTATTGTAAACCTATTACGGTACAATACCATATAGCCGACTGTGTAAGTGGGGTACCTAGGCTAACTTTGTTGGACTTACAAACAAATTGGACTTACAATCGCACTCTTGGAAGAGAACTTGTTCATATGTAGGGGACTTACTGTAAAAGCAAAAAAGAAACAGGAACTAATCAAACTTATAAGCTTTTGCACAGCAAAGGAAACCATAATCAAAATGAAAATACAACCTATGGACTGGGAGAAAATATTAGCAAATGATGAGACTGACAAGGGCTTAATTTCCAAACTATACAAACAGCTCATACAACTCAATAACAAAATAACAAATAACTCAATGGAAAAATGGGTAGAAGACCTAAACAAACATTTCTCCAAAGAAGACATACAGATAGCCAATAGGCACATGAAAAGATGCTCATCATCACTAATTATTAGAGAAATGCAAATCCAAATTACAATGACGTATCACTTCACACTGATCAGAATGGCCATCATTAAAAAAATCTACAATTAACAAATGCTGGAGGGGGTATGGAGAAAAGGGAACCCTTCTACACTGTCGGTGGCCATGTAAGTTGGTGCAGCCACTATGGAAAACAGTATGGAGGTTCCTCAAAAAAACTATAAAGAGAGTTGCCATATGATCTAGCAATCCCACTTGTGGACATATATCTAGACAAAACTATAATTCAAAAAGATACATGAAACCCTATGTTCATAGCAGCACTATTTATAATAGCCAAGACATGGAAACAAACTAAATGTTCATTGAAAATGAATGTATAAAGAAGGTGTGCTATACGTATACAATAGATATTACTCAGACATAAAAAAGAATGAAATAATGCCATTTGCAGCAACATGGATGGACCTAGAGATAATGATACTAAGTGAAGTAAGTCAGAAAGAGAAAGACAAATACCATATAATATCACTTACATGTGGAATCGAAAACAGGACACAAATGAACATGTCAGCGAAACAGAAACAACAGTTGTGGTTGCCAAGGAGAGAGTGAAGGAAAGATTAGGAGTTTTGGAATAGCAGAAACAAACTATTCTACATAGTATGGGCAAACCACAAAGACCTACTGTATAGCAGAGGAAACTATATTAAATATCCTGTGATAAACCATCATGGAAAAGAATATATATATATATATATATATATATATATATATATATATATATATATATATATATATATATATATATGCAGAGGGTGTGGAGAAAAGGGAACACTCCTGCACTGTTGGTGGGAATGTAAACTGATACAACCACTATGGAGAACAGTATGGAGATTCCTTAAAAGCTAAATATAAAACTACCATATGACCCAGCAATCCCACTACTGGCCATATACCTGGAGAAAATCATGATTCAAAAAGGTACATGTACCGCAATGTTCACTGTAGCACTATTTAAAATAGCCAGGACATAGAAGCAACCTAAATGTCCAACGACAGATGAATATATAAAGAAGATGTGGCACATATATACAGTGGAGTATTACTCAGCCATAAAAGGGAACAAAATTGAGTTATTTGTAGTGAGGTGGTGGGACCTAGAGTCTGTCATACAGAGTGAAGTAAGTCAGAAAGAGAAAAACAAATATTGTATGCTAACACATATATATGGAATCTAGAAAAGTGGTACTGACGAACCTAGTGACAGGGCAGGAATAAAGACACAGATGTAGAGAACGGACTTAAGGACACAGGGGGGAAGGGGAGACAGGGACGTAGTGAGAGAGTAGCACTGACATATATACACTACCAAATGTAAAATGGTTAGTGGTAAGCTGCTGCGTAGCACAGGGAGATCAGCTCGGTGCTTTATGTCCCCCAGAGGGGTGGGATAGGGAGTGTGGGAGGGAGGCTCAAGAGGGGGGGATAGGGGGAATATATGTATACATATAGCTGATTCACTTTGTTGTAAAGCAGGAACTAATACAGTGTTATAAAGCAATTATACTCCAATAAACATGTATTTAAAAAACCCACAACATTGTAAATCAACTGCACTTGAAAATATTTCTCAAGTGCAAAAAATTTTTGGAATGTAAGTTTTATTGTGTGTGTGTACCACAGGTTCAATATATATGAATTACGTCAAATTGGTTACATTGTTTTTCAAAATAAAGAATTTTCGATATTTTACATCAGCTTCATAATATAAATGCAGAAAAACTATATTATCTTTTTCTAAAGTTCAGAAATAGCCATTTTGCTCATTCGGTATACTATAAACCACTAACTATTAAAAAGGGATTCGTGACCTCTTCCTTCCAAAGAAATATTTCTCCACTCACACAAGTTTAATAGAATGTTCCGCCATGAACTGACTTCCCACCTTAGAGACACGAGATTTGCATCCTGAAATCTCTTTCTTGCAAAAATGTCCAATTAGCATCCTAGCATTACAGAAAAGAAATGCCTTTTTCCAGATCTCAAATTCCATACAACTTTAGTCAAGACATCATGTATGTTTTTTTTTTTCACACACACAGACTGTGTTTTATTTTTACAAGAGATAAATCAACTGACACCAAGCATTGTAAATGGATGACCACAACAAAAGCAACAATGACTGCAATTACAAAACACGAAACACACTCATACTATGTCATAATATTGACATTCAGTCCAGTAATCCTCCACTGTAACAGCGCCTTTACTTTGCAGTGTATGTATTTTTAAATTATCAGCACTCACCTGAGGTCTTTAAAAATCAACAAAAACATAATTTTGTGTTCTCTTTCATTTATTCTGGTTCTAAGTGGTCATTTCTAAAGGAAAGTATTTAAGTATGTTAACGTCATCTTATAACATCGTATTTCAAAAGACTACCGTCTCTCCAAAGATGAAATATGAGGAACTCATAATTAGGCTCTCCAAAGTTTTACTCTCTGAATCTGTTTTACCCTTCTGCTGAACTCCACACTGTTCATTATTCTCTGAGAATATTCTTTTTCTTGTATGGCCATCTCACATGCTCTTTCATTTCATGAAGTTTTTTCCTACAATTTTATGCCTAGTTTATTTCTGAGAATATGCATCATTTCAGATTGATATTTATAGACACAAAGACTTCTCTATAATTCCCTGAGAGTTTCAAGAACTCCTTCTTCTTCTTCTTCTTTTTTAATACCTAGATTCTGAAGCTCTCCACAAAGCATTACTAAAATTGCATTTACATAAGTATCTACATATTAATCACACATTAATGCATTTACAATTGTATTATGATTTATTGCTAATTTTGGAGCATAAACGTAGCTGTCTTATTTACCACCCTCTTGGAAATCACTTTAATATTTGCACTTAGGACTTGAAAGAGAATGGATAAATAAAAACCTGAAGAATATGCAAATACAATTTATATATTTCTCATAAAATTAGGTGATTATCTAACCTTTATCCAGAAAAAAGAAGAGCCCAGATACTCTGCAGGCATGATACTCGAGAATGTGTGGTCTTCCAGCAGGAAAACATGCAGTAATCCATGTGGCAGAGTTTTCCTGTGACCAGCTGGGGTTAGTGACCTATGCATTCCTTACATGCAACATATCAGGAGTGGAAAAAAGGAATTTGTCAGTTGTGGCAATAAGTATAATGAAGATTTGTAGCAGGTCATGCTCATATATTCAACACAGGTACAATCAAAATTTTGCTCAATTCTGGTAGATCTAAGTCTGTATCTGTTACCTTGTCTTTAACGAGGAAATGTTACCAAAAAAAAAAAGTGTTTTGTTTGTTTGTTTGTTTTAATTACAGTCACGGTGAGTAAGACATAGCTCAGAACAGCTAACGTGATTTAGTGATTCTCTCATCAGGAAATACAGTTTCTACTTCCTTGTTTATTCTCCACATCCTCTGGTAAGTAATGTTTCAATGAAAGATAAATCTACAGGGCGAAAAGAAAAGAAAACTTACATGTGTTGATAAGATCATTTTGACAGGTTTTACCACGTATGTCAGTGTTTCTGGGGATGGACACAAGCCAGAGCTCCCTACTCTGACATTTTCACTGATGTCATTCCCCTTGATCCTCAATTTGAAAGTGGATAAAAATGTTTTCTATGTTTTCTTCTTTAAGAAATTAAATAAAGAATGCTTTCTAGACAGGATCCTCTAATGATTTTCAGTCAGTGGTCATCAACAGAGGAAAAGCACAGAATCTCATCCCCACAGAAGGGTGACATTCAGTCAGGTAAGAAAATTCTCCCCGGAATCAGAGCTTCATCTTTAACATGCAATCAAAGGCTTTCACAGGTTCTTCATCACTCTGCACTCGGCCCTACCATATGGGATTGGCTCTGAGAATCTCACATCAGATGACTGACAAACATGTCATAGTACACTGATCTGGTACCAGATCCTGCCTCGCTTAATGATCTCCCGCAGGGACATTGGAATATTCTAGGATATTTCCTGGAGCCCTCTACTCTATACAGGTACACTTCCAAGTAGAAACAGAAGCTTTGATTCTCACTGGGACCCCTGCTCTGTCCAACCAACCTCTCTAGAAATATGATGTTCTAATCTCTCCTGATTGGAACATTTCAAGGTCTCTCCCTGTGCTAATTTAGTAAAGGTAAAAGAGAAACAAGAAAGAGCAAACTATGCAGGGAGCAATATATAAGGCTCCTTTACTTAATGTATTTATCTGATATACCCAAATATTGAGAAATATAGATTCATTTCATAATATTCAAGAAAAGAGGAGGAGGAACCTCCATGCCAACAGCACATATAAAATGGAATCAATATTGCATAAGCTCCAGCTTAAGCTTAGCTATGAGGTACTAACTCTTCTCATAAAGAAGCAATAGTTCTCCATCATTTGAAGCACACTGAGGACTCAGACAGCTGGACACTGAGGGTGTAGTCTCCTCACTCGAATTCTGCACCTGCATCACAGAGCAATGAAATATTCCCAAAGAATTATTAAGGATGAGGTGGGGAGCCGAAATAAAAAAGATGAATCCATAGTCTGCCCTACCATCTGTTCTGCTGGATATTACCACCATCTTGGCTCAATATGACCTTCCCACTTTTCTCTGGGCCTCCCTACTTTCCACCTCCATCCTCTCATTATATCTTACCTACACTTGGAAACGACTCTAGTTTTTCCACTTATCTTTATCAACAAGTAATCCAAATAGCAACTGTGTATATAACTCCTTAGAAACCTCAGGTCTGACTGAGTAATACATGACCTTCGAAGTCCAAAGTTTTCCTAATTCCCTTTATTATTTTTTTTCTAATTTCCAGGTGCTTACACTCTCAGGACCTCCACTGTTCTCAGGTTCGTCTTCCCTGCAAAATCTGTCAACCTAGACATAGACTTAAGTACCATCCTTTAATTATCTCCTAGGGAATCCAGTTTTTTAAAAAGCCTCAGCAAGCCTTAATGGACTTTATTAAAGACTCTTTAAGATAACCCATGGGAGACAGCAGTACACCCATAGATATCTATTTAATACACCCTCAGAGTAATTTTTTTTTCCTTTTTTATAAAGTCTCTTCTGGCCAGTGAAGACTCTCAGCTCTTCTTCTTCAACATATGCAGTGTCTCACCATTCTGATTACTCTCTGCTCTATCCCAGGTCCACTCCCTTTCCTGATATTACATTCTTTCCCAATTTTGTATGTTGGTAAAATCAAATAACATAAAATATAACATGTTAATTATTATAAAGTGCACCGTTCAGTGATATTAAATACATTCATATTATTGGGCGATCAACATCGCCATTTATCTTCCTAATTCTTTTCTACGTTTTAAAACTGTAACTCTATAGCGTTTAAACGTAACTTTCCTTTTTGTTCCATAACCACCTGAAAAGCATCATTACCCTTCCAATTTCTATGGTTTTGACTACACTAGTACCCCATATAATTGAAATAAGTAGTTGTATTGTTATGACTCACTAAAAGTCACAAAAATGGCATTTTTGGTAGCTAAATTTCCTCAAGATTCATCCATATTGTAGCATATTCCTAGATCTTTCCCTTCTTAACACTGAATAATATTGTATTATATGGGTATACCACACTTTGCTTATCCAGGAACTAGTGGATGAACACTTAGGTTGCTTTCATATTTTAACTACTGCGATTATTACTGCTCTAAACACTGGAGTACAAATATTTCTTTAAGACCCTGGTTTCAATTCCTTTGGGTATACCTCATAGTAAAATTCCTGGATCATATAGTAATTCTATTTTTCAATATCTGAAAAATTGCCATACTGTTTTGCAAAGCAGCTGTATCATTCTACATTCCCACTAACATAACACAATTATTCCAACTCCCTCACATCCTCACCAATGCTTGTTTTCTGCTTGTGTATGTGTGTGTGTGCTTGTGTGTGTATGCATGCACACAAATATATAAACATGCATTTAGTGATATGGAACATCTATTCAAGTGCTCAGTCATTTGTACATCTTTTTGAAGAACCGTCTATTCAAGTCTTTTATCCATTTTTGAATCAGGGTGTCTGTTTTTTGTTGAGTTGTAGGAGTTCTCTGTATATTCTGAATAGAAATCTCTTGTCAGATAGATGGCTTTCAAATATTTTCTCCCATCTTTTGGGTTGCCATTTTATTCTGTTTACATTTCTTTGATACACTTTTTTTTTTAAGTTATGTACTTCAAATTGTTTATTTTTTTGTTAGCTGTACTTCTGTCGTCCCTTCATTTCATATTGAGGGAAACACTGCCAAATCCAATGTCATGAAGGAAGCTCTTGTCCTGTGTCTTCTTCTAAGACTTTTTATTAGGTCTTATATTTAGTTTCTTGATACGTTTTCATTAATTTTTGCATACGATGTTAGGTAAGGGTCCATCTTCCTTCTTTTGCATGTTGACAACAAGACTTCTCAGCACCATTTGTTGAAAATACTATCCTTTCTACTTTGAAAAGTCTTGGCAACTTGTCAAAAATCATTTGGCCATATATCAGGGTTTATTTATGGGTGTTCTATTCTATTCTACTGGTCTTGAATAAGGGAGAAAATAGTATAACCTATCCAGCTTGATGAAGAACATAAAGAACGACCAGGACTGAGAATTAGGAGGGCAATATAAAACAGGAGGGAGTAAAAGACAGTGTGAGAGAAGATCTTGTATTTGCGAGTTCATGGAAATACGATCATGCTAAAACCACTAAACGCCTGACTTTGAACAATACGGTAAATGTGCTAGCAAGAAACATAACACTTACCCATCTCTGGGAAATATAGTATGGGCATAAAGATAAACTACACACAAATATATTAAAAAGGGAAGGGTTTTCATGGTGTGAGAATATTGTGGGATTTGAAATACAATTTACTTCTGTTCTACCATTGTCTCTAAAATTTTTCAAAGTGTATATACAAGCAATTCCAATTCTGGTAATGTGCTTGACAGGTTTATATATGAACTTCAGCAGACCAGTAAATGTACATTCATAGTAGGACTGTTCCCTAAACCAAAAAACAAAACACAAAAACTGGAAAGACTAGAGTTCACTTTGTCAACACACATACAGATGCAGTGATGGTTAATGGTCCAAAAAGAGAAGGTGAGCATGGGTGCAAGAGGTTAACCCCCAGGCTGGGGTGGGGTGCAGAGTTTGAGGGTAACACAGGTAGAAAAGGCTTTTGTCCTATCCTTGATTTTTGAGGTATGGAAATTCACAGGTCACTACCTTCATTTCAAAATGAATGAATGCACTATTCAATTTTTTAAAACAGGCGAAGTAAACATGAGTGATAATAAATTTCAAACTGTCGCTAATCAAATAAGATACTAAGAAAAATTAAATAATATGATTTAAGAATGAAGTGGAGAGATTGTCCAAGATGGTAGCATTCAAAGACCCAGAGCTTGATGCCTCTCATGGGCACACCAAAGTCACAACTGTTTACAGAACAGCAATTGATGAAAAAGGCCGGGACCTACCATAAAAGATGTTTCACAGCTAAAGATATAAGGAAGGTACCTCGACAAGACAGGAAGGAAGGGCAAAATCTCAATAGAGTCAAGACCCATACCACCAGGTGGGTGGCCCACAAATGGGAGAATAATTACAATTTCAGAGGTGCTCCCAGGTAGCAAGGGGTAGGAACCCAACATCAGGTGCCCAAGCCCAGGGGTCCTGTGTTGGAAAGAAGAGTTCCTAGAAAGTTGGGCTTTGAAGACCAGTAGTGCTTATTTTCCAGAGAGCCAGAGGGTTGTGGGAAATAGAGATTCCACTCTTAAAAGATGCTCACAAAATCCCACATGATCCGAGAATCAGAACAGATGCAGTCATTTGAAAGGATCCTGGTTCACACCTACCTCCTGATCTTGGAGAGTCTCCCAGAGAGGCAAGAGGCAACTACAGCACAGCCTCAGGGACATAGACACTGGCAGCAGCCATTTTGGGGCGCTCCTTCTACCTCGTGGACACTGGTACCAGCAAGCATAATTTCAGAATCCTCCCTCTATCTTTTTAGCCTCAGGACCTAGCCCTACCCATTTCCACCAGACTATAGACACAAGTACTAGGATGCTGCAGGCCAAGCAACTAACTGAGCAGGGGCATAGCCCCATCCACCAGCAAACAGGCTGCCTTCAGACCCTCTCAATGCACAGCTGCCCCTGGACATGGGCCCAGCCACCAAAAGCCCCAGGACCAGCCTCCACACCTCAGTGGACAGGCACCAGCCCCAGAGTCCCTGGCCCCTCTGACAAGTGAGCCTGCTCTGGCCTTGGAGTCAGCCTCACCTTCGGCAGGTGATTACGGCACAGGGACAGGATGGAGCTTGGACCTACCCAACAGCAAACCTGCTCTAGCAGTGGGATCAGCCTCATACACCAACAGGCACACACCAGCTCCAGGAATACCACAGCCCAGCAGCCTGTGTGACCAGAACACTCACTTGCAGGCCAGAAGCAGCCACGGACTCAGCTGGGTCCTGACCCTGCCCATCAGAATGCCAACACAAGATTAGGGATACCCCAGACCCTGCAGATAGCTGCGTCAGGAACAGTGATCCAACACCAACTCTGCGACTCCTGGGCCCTGCAGCCAGAACTCAGGACCTGTCTCTTCCCCCCAGTAGCCAGCACAGCCCCAGGACCAGTGACTGGGCACTAGCCCTGATATCACCTGGACTGCAGTTCTACCCATAAGTGAACCAGCACTAGATTTGGTGTCCCCCAGAGTTGTGCAGCCAGCTGCCTTATGATTTAGTCTCACCAAGCAGCACAGACAGCCTCCATACAAGGCAGAGCCTGGCAAACAAGCAGTCTGGGGGCGGCCAAGCCTACCAGACCACCCACAGTAGTCAGCCCACCACAGCAGAAGAGCCCAAGCAGCCCACATAGGGAGTACACCTAGAACATATAGTTCTAGTGAGCAGGGGACAGTGGGCTGCTGGGACACATAGGACCTCTCCTACAAAAGGCCACTTCTCCAAGGTCAGGAAATGTAACGAACCTACTACATACATAGCAATAAAAACAGCAAGTTAAGAAAAATGGGGTGACACAGAAACATGATCCAAATGAAGGAACAAGATAAGAACTCAGAAGAAGATCTAAG
This sequence comes from Eubalaena glacialis, assembly GCF_028564815.1. NCBI lineage: Eukaryota > Metazoa > Chordata > Mammalia > Artiodactyla > Balaenidae > Eubalaena > Eubalaena glacialis. The sequence goes on along the minus strand of NC_083720.1, from coordinate 133,459,062 downwards.
TGAAGTGGAGATAGCCAATCTCCTCAACAAAGAGTTCAAGGTAATGACTGTAAAGATGATCAAAGAACTCAGGAGAAGAATGGACGACCAGAGCAAGAAGTTAGAATTTTTTTAAAAGGGGTTAGACCATTAAAGAACAACAAAACAGAGATGGGGAATACAATAACTGAAATGAAAAATGCACTAAAAGGAAACTACTGTAGACTAAATGATACAGAGGAATGAATCAGAAGACTGAAGGACAGAGTACTGGCAATCACTGAAGATGAATGGTAAAACAATAGATTAAAATGAAATGAGGAAAGTTGAACAGACTTGTGAAACAACATCAAGTGTACTAATATTTGCATTATACTGGTCCCAGAAGCAAAAAGGAAAGAGAAAGCAGTGTAGAACATACCTGAAGACATAAGAGCTGAAAACTTCCGTAACCTGGGAAAGAAAACAGACATCCAAGTCCAGTAAACACAGTAAGGCCAAAACAGGATCAACCCAAAGAGGACCACACCAAGACTCATTGTAATTAAAATGGCAAAAAAATAAAGATAAAAAGACACTATTAAAAGGAGCAAAGGAAAAGCAACAAGTTACAAACACGGGAACTTGCATAAAGTTATCAGCTGACTTTTCAGGATAACCTCTGCATGCCAGAAGGGAGTGGCATGGTATATTTAAAGTCATGAAAGGGAAAGGCCTATAACCAAAAATACTCTACCCAGCAAGGCTCTCCTTCAGATTTGATGGTGAGATCTAAAGTTTTACAGAGAAGCAAAACTAAAAGAGCTCAGCATCACAAACCAGCTTTATGAGAAATCTTAAAGGGGCTTTTCTAAGTGAAAAAGAAAAGGCCACGACTGAAACATAAAAATTAGGAAAGGAAACTTACTAAAGGAAAAACCTCATTGGTTAAGGCAAATATTCAACAAAGGTAGTAAATCAACCATGTACACAGCTAATAGGAAGGATGAAAGAAAACAGTAATAAAATCATCTATATTCACAATAAGAAGTTAAGGGATACACAAAACAAGTAGATGTAAAATATAAGGTCAAATTCAGTAACTGTGGGGGAGCAGAGTAACAATGCAGGGTTGTTAGTGTCCATGTGAAATTAAGAGCTCAGCAACTTAAATAATCACACACACACACACACACACACACACACACACACACACAAAACTGAAAGAAATCCAAACATAATATTAAAGATAGTGCTCACATCACAGATGAAGGGAATAAAAGGGGAAGAAAGGAACACTGAAGAAATTAAAGAGGGATTCTAAAAATACCCAAGACAAATGAAAATGAACACACAATGATCCAAAATCTATGGGACACAGCCAACGCAGTTCACAGGGGGAAGTTATAGTGATACAAGCTTATTCTTAGGAAACAAGAAAAATATCAAATAAACAACCTAACATTACACCTGAAGGAATTAGAAAAAGAAGAAAAAACAAAACTCAAAGCTGTCAGAAAGAAAAATTAAGAAAACTATACCATATGCAATCACATCAAAAAGAATAAGATACCTAGGAATAAACACACCTAAGCAGGTAAAAGACTTGTGCTCAGAAATCTATCAGCCATTGGTGAAAGAAGTTGAAGGCAACACAAAAAGATGGAAAAATATAGCATGTGCATGGACTGGAAGAATTGATATTGTTAAAATAACCATACTACCAAAGACAATCTACAGATTTAATGCAATCCCTATCAGAATACCAAAGCATTTTCACAGAACTTGAAAAAGTAATTTTAAAATTTGTATAGAAACATAAAGACCCCAAATAGCCAAACAATCTTGAGAAAGAACAGAGCTGGAGGCATCACGCACCTTGACTTCAGACTATACTGCAAAGCGACAGTAATCAAAGAGAATCGTACCGGAGCAAAAACAGACACAAAGATCACTGGAATAGAATAGAGACCCCAGAAATAAGCCCACACACTTATATTTAATTGATTTATGACAAAGCAGGCAATATGGAGAAAAAACTGTCTCTTCTATAAGTGGTACTGGGAAAACTGGTCGGCTACATGGAAAAGAATAAAGTTAGATTATTTTAGCACACCATATATAAAATAAACGCAAAACTGAATAAAGACCTAAATGTAGGACCAGAAACCATAAAGCCCCTAGAGGAAAATATAGAACATTCTTCAACATAAATGATAGCAACAGTTTTAGGTTCAGTCTACTAAGGCAAATGAAACAAAAGCAAAAATAAACAAATGGGACTTCACTAAACTTAAAAGATTTTGCACAGCAAAGGAAACTAAAGACAAAATGAAAAGACAACCTGCTGAAGAAGAGACAATATTTGCACATGATAAGAGGGTAACACCAAAATGATGACCAAGCAAGGGTTCATATTAAACTACAGAAACAGCACATACAACTCAATATCAAAAAAACACCCAAAATCTTTTTTAAAAAAATGAGAAGACCTAAATAGACATTTTTCCAAGGAAAAAATACATATAGACAGCCAGAACACACAAAGATGCTAAACATAGCTAATCGGCAGTAAAATGCAAATCAAAACTATGAGATATATCACCTCAGTCTTGTCAGAATGGCTGTCATCAAAAAGATCACAAATAACCAAGGTTAGTGAGGATGTGGAGAAAGGGAAACTCTTGTACACTCTTGATGTGAATGTGAAGTAGTGCAGCTACTGTGGAAAGCAGAATGGAGGTTCCACAAAAAACTAAAAATAGAACTACCATAATACCCAGCAATTTCACTCTTGGGTATATCAGAAGAAAACAAAAACACTATTTCAAAAAAATAACTGCACACCAATGTTCATAACAGTGTTATTTGCCATAGCCAAGATATAGAGTCAAACTAAGTGTTCATCAATAAGTTAGTGGATAAAAAAGATTTTTTATGATGACTTCAGCAAAAAATGAAATTTTGCCATTTGCAAGAACATGGATGGACTTGGAGGGTATTATGCTTAGTAAAATAAGCCGCAGAGAAAACAAGCATGGTATGTTATCACTTACACGTGGCATCTAAAAAATAGAATACAACAACAACAACAAAAAAACAGACTCACAGATTAAAGAACAGACTAGTGGTTACCAGCAGGGAGAGATAGGGTGGAGGAGCAAAATAGTGGTAGGAGATTTTGAGGTATAATCCACTATGTATAAAGTCAATAATCTACAGTGATGTACTGTATAGCATGGGGAATATAGCCACTCTTTTACAATAACTATAAATGGAGAAGGACCTAAACATTTATGAATCACTATGTTGTACCTCTGAAACTAATATAATAATGTAAATTAACTATAGATCAATAAAATATAAAGTAAGAAACAATAAAGGAGACACACAGATTATTAGATAGAAATCAATTAAATAAACACAAGTTTTGGAAATCAAGGAATTAAAAAACAACATGTAAGACACAACATTGGCATTTAAAGTGTACAATCTATTCATTTAAAAGAAATCATTTAAGTGGTAAAAAATGGTACCCATTCTCACAATTTTGTATATCTAGGATAAATTATTATCTACAAAAATATGTTACAAATATTCACTCAAAAAGAAAGAGAAAATTTGGATTAACCCGTTTTAGTATACAAATTTAATATCAAAGTCTCTATGTAAAATTGATTTGAATAAGTTCTGTTAGCCACTTCTAGTTTCTTTGTGATGTAAAATCTTTTAAAGCATAAAAATCAGCCTTTCTATATTATTCCATTAGACATACATAGAAGTTAAAAGAAATGAGAAGACAGAACAATCAACCAGGAAGGTGAATTTACTGAGAAACAGTCATTCGTTCTCCCTCCTCCTTTTCTTTTCCTCCTTTTCCAGGTCTCTTTCGGTTCCAATCAAGAGAAGTCTTGAGAGTTCTGAGAATATTTCTTTGAGGGCTTCAAATCACCATAGCTACATCCTCTGCCACAACTACACACACGGGAACAAAAATAAACCTCTGCTATCTACTCATGTAGGAGGGATTCATGCAAAATAAACTCCTACATGGAGACCAACAGGTGAGTTTTCTACCTGTTCTTTATAATGTCCTTCCATTATAGTAAATCCCACACATTATGAGGCAGAAGCGGTTATGTGAGCTTTTCCTTGAAGTCAAAAAACTTGCATTCATTTCAAGTACCTGGTGATCATAGGGTACAGCCAGGGAAGGTGCCATCCCCTTTGGGGGGGGGGCGGGAGGGGGGGCGGTGAATGGGCTCCCGCAACCATGCACCTCCTGATGTACAGATTCTGGAGAAACAAAGGGCGGTCACAACCGCAGTCGGCCTGTCAGGCTGTCGGGCCAATGGGCAACCCGACCAGCCTGGAAGTGCCCCATCAGTTGCTGAAAGCAAAACTCTGTCTCCCCTGTGAAGCCAGGCAATTTGGGCCAGAGAGTCAGAGGAGACCGGTAATCAACTCCTCCTCTCTGCTCACCTCCTTGGGGTTAGAGCAACCCCATCTCCAAACCCAAATCTGACCCTGGAGTGCCAAACTGGGAGTGGCAGGTGGGCTCTGCCGGTGCTTCAGCGCCCTCTGGAGGTTGTCTGCTCTAATGGCAACTCTCAGCCCTTCCTCCTCCTCCTTCCCTAGTCCTGGGGGCTGCCTTGGCCTCCTGCAGCTGCTGGCCTGATTTCATTCTTCTTTTTTCTCCAACTACAATGAAGTGTCTTACAGAGGTTTGGAATCTCTTGAAGAAGGAAGATCTTTTAGTCAGTACACCTTAACCATGAGAAGTTGGTTTCAAGAATGAACCTGAAATACTGTATTTTTCTCCTGTTGATTCCAAGGAGAGACAGCTCAAGTTTTCTAAATCATAAGAAAAACCAAGGTAAATATGATATTCTGAGCCAGAGATGAAAAAGCAGTTTTTAGCACCCCCTCCTCATGTCATATGACCGGGATTTAAATCAATCAACTGCCACTGGTTTTTAAATCACATGACCCAACTTTAAATCAGTCAGCTGCTTCCCTGTAACTCACGTGACTTGGCTTTGAATAGTAAGAAATGCAGAGGTATAAAAATGATGTTCCGAACAATAAATGGAAAAACAACATTTTAGAAAGTTTTTTTCTTTTCAAATGGACCATTCGTTGCATACAGAATAAAGGATTCCCCTGTGGATTTCTTGAACTGTAAACACATACAATGTCTCCGTTGGCTTGATTGACTTAGTTTCTTGGGGTTTGTTTTTGTTGTTGTTAACATCTTTATTGGAGTATAATTGCTTTACCATGTTGTGTTAGCTTCTGCTGTATAACAAAGTGAATCAGCTATTCGTATACATATATCCCCATATCCCCTCCCTCTTGTGTCTCCCTCCCACCCTCCCTATCCCACCCCTCTAGGTGGTCACAAAGCACCGAGCTGATCTCCCTGTGCTATATGCAGCTGCTTCCCACTAGCTATCTACGTCACCTTTGGTAGTGTATATATGTCCATGCCACTCTCTCACTTCATCCCAGCTTACCCTTCCCCCTCCCTGTGTCCTCAAGTCCGTTCTCTACATCTGCGTCTTTATTCCTCTGCAGCGACTCCTGCTAGGGATGGATACTTCCTTTTATGCTCAGGGGAAATCCGCTCGTTTGAATATGATTTGAGTTTGATCCTGTGAAACCATCAGAGCTTCCCACTAGAGATAAATGAGGAGATTCTGGCCTTTATTAGTATGCACGGTGAACACGGGTGTCCTGGCTGTACTTGCCAACCCTCCTATTTTACCCACCTATTTTTATCCACCTTCCTCCCTGTGAGTACCTTTGACCAACCCTGAGCTCAGACTCCTGACCTATTACAGTGACTTTGTCAGTCTTTCTTTAAAAATGGACAGGTAATAAAATGAATTTAACCTAGAAGCAGCAGCTCAGTAAGGGAAATAAAATCATCAGAAGTTATCTAATCACAGCCACAGCCATCCAGGGCTCTGTCTTATCTGCTGGGTCATAAGAATGGGACCTTCCTAAACTTGAAGGGCATCCAATCAAATAAGTAAAGGTGTTGCTCACCTCTGGCTCTTGGAGGGATTGCTAGGCAGTCTACCCAGTGTATACTAACTGCAAAACACTGTCATGGTTTTGAAACACCTATGTTCCAGGAAAGCTTTTTGGGGTGCATGGGGAAGGTTTCTTTTTGACATCAAGCAAAAAATAAATCACCAAGCTCTTTGAGCACAGGGGTTCTTAAGAGGGCAGTAGAAGGAAGGAATGGGGAGAAAAGACGATCTCCTCTGAAGTGAAGGTCGTTTTTCCAAAAGAGTAGAATTTAGTCTCAGTTTAAGGAGAACACTTTTAAATGGCTGGGACAGCTCCAAACTGCAGTTTAGGGAATGAGAGCTTCAAAAGAACAGTGCTTTACAAGTCCTGGCAAGGCAGCAAGAGGATGAAGAGTTGGTTTTGCATAGTTTTGAACACAGGAGTAAAGAAGCAGAGGCATCTCTGACTAAAAGACCCTGAGATCCTATGGCATCAATGGGTCAGTTGCAGGGAGCAGGGGGTGTGGGGGGCGATATTACTCTCTCAACGTCTCCCAGGGCAGCCACCCCTCCCTACCCCACACCCCTACTCCCTTCACCCTTCCTCCCTCCACTGTTGGGTCCCCAGGGACAGCACTTCTTAAGCTGGAGCGCTCAGGCACCATCTCTGCAGTCTGGATTCTTCCTGGAGCCTGGCAAGTTCTGGGACAGGAAGGCAGGTCTGCAAGGCCGCTGGGGTGCAGTCGGACCTGGAGGCCTGGAGGGGAACTGGAGCCCTGAAGCCCACCCACGTCCTTGAAGCCGAGGGAGGAACACATCCTCCTAACAGTACTTCTCAGGGGTCAGCCTGCTCCCCACCCGACGGTGATCCATACTCACTTGGGGCAGCAAGGACTGCCTCTAACTGGCCCCCTCGATTCCGCCTTAAGGGTCCACGCACATGTGTGATAGCGCAGGCCCCGGATCTCTTCAGTCAGCTGAGGCCAGTGCTGCCGGGGTCCCTCCAGTCCCATCCCCCAGCCCCTCCCTCTGGGACTGTATCTAATAGAAGAAAGAGCACAGAGGAATTGGCTGAATCAAGGGACCTGGGAGCCTGGGTATGAGTTTGAAGACCGAGAACCTAAGGCGCAATTACATATTATTGGAAACTCTTGTGGGGTGTGTGGGGGGGGGGAGGTTAGGAGGCTGAGAGGCTGAGTCGATCTGGTGAGTCCAGCCCCAGGACACCACACAGCCCCGCCCCCCCTTCCCTGCCATCAGACAAGGGGTGCCGCAACTCCAGCCGGGACTCTGCACTTCCCCCTCCCTGATTCTCCTCCAGAAGAGCAGGTGGCCCCCCTCTGAGGGCAGGGGCAAGACAACGGACCAAGTCTCCCTGCACTAAGGCGCTACTGGAAGCTCTTCCTGAACAGCAGTGCTGGCTTGGAGCGAACCCGTGCACCGCCAAAGTTGGTCTCGTCCTGCAGCTGAGGGATACAGCCTTTAAGTCAGCTGCCTTGGCTTTAAATCAATCAGCCCCCCCTTTAAGTCAGGTGACCCGACTTTAAATCACTGTGTGCTCCTCAAGCCTGCAACTTCAAAAGTTGGGAACTTCACTTTGATCCCAGCACCTAACATAGCTGAATGCACACTGTAGTCACCCCCAAGCCTGGCTTAGAGGCAGGATATAAGGTAAGGGGATGGGCTGCACACATGGTGAGGAGGGTGTACTTCATGTACCAGAAGGGTCTAGGTACTCTGGGCTACAGCAAGCAGTGCACGATGCAGCAGCTCCCTGGCAAAGCTGGTGATGCACAGGGGGAGCAGGCACACCCAGGCATGCAGAGGTTCCAGGCCGGGAGCTGGGGCACAGCCAGCCAGGAGGGTGTGAAAGCGGAGGATCTGAGCCTTCTTGAGAAAGGCAGACACAGAGGATGGATGAGAAACAAAGACCAGATGAAATATGGATTTGAAAAACACACCCTGCTCTTGAAATTGGGGTGGGGGGCACCCCAGATTTGAGTCTTCTTACTCCCCAGTACCTAGTGCTTTGGCATTTGCCCAGTTACTTATAAAATGTGACGGATAATATCTAACCCATAGAATACTGCATTTGTAGTGGTTTTGCGTGTTTATGTTTCTATAGTGGAATACTCTTTTCTACAAGAAAAATGTACACTATCTGAAATAAATTAAAACCCCTCTTTAAAAATTACTATATCAGGAGTGGAGAAAAGGGAACACTCTTGCACTGCTGGCGGGAATGTAAATTGATACAGCCACTATGGAGAACAGTATGGAGGTTCCTTAAAAAACTAAAAAGAGAACTACCATACGACCCAGCAATCCCACTACTGGGCATATACCCTGAGAAAACCATAATTCAAAAAGAGTCATGTACCAAAATGTTCATTGCAGCTCTATTTACAATAGCCAGGACATGGAAGCAACCTAAGTGTCCATCATCGGATGAATGGATAAAGAAGATGCGGCACATATATACAATGGAATATTACTCAGTCATAAAAGGAAACGAAATTGAGATATTTGTAGTGAGGTGGATGGACCTAGAGTCTGTCATAGAGAGTGAAGTAAGGTAGAAAGAGAAAAACAAATACCGTATGCTAACACATATATATGGAATCTAAAAAAAAAAAAAATTTAAAAATTTAAAAATTTAAAAAGGTCATGAAGAACCTAGGGGTAAGACGGGAATAAAGACACAGACCTACTAGAGAATGGACTTGAGGATATGGGGAGAGGGAAGGGTAAGCTGTGACAAAGTGAGAGAGTGGCATGGACGTATATACACTACCAAACGTAAAACAGATAGCTAGTGGGAAGCAGCCGCATAGCACAGGGAGATCAGCTCGGTGGTTTGTGACCACCTAGAGGGTTGGGATAGGGAGGGTGGGAGGAAGGGAGATGGAAGAGGCAAGAGATATGGGAACATATGTATATGTATAACTGATTCACTTTGTTATATAGCAGAAACTAACACACCATTGTAAAGCAATTATACTCCAATAAAGATGTTAAAAAAAAAGTACTATATCGGACTTCCCTGTTGGCGCAGTGGTTCAGAATCTGCCTGCCAAGGCAGGGGACATGGGTTCGAGCCCTGGTCAGGGAAGATCCCAAATGCCGCGGAGCAGCTAAGCCCATGCGCCACAATACTGAGCCTGCAGGCCACAACTACTGAAGCCCGCGCGCCTAGAGCCCGTGCTCCACAACAAGCGCAGCAAGAGAAGCCCCCGCAATGAGAAGCCAGCACACCGCAACATAGAGTAACCCCCGCTCGCCGCAACTAGAGAAAGCCCGCTCATAGCAACGAAGACCCAACGCAGCCAAAAATAAATAAATAAATAAATAAATTATTTTTTTTTTAAAGTACTATATCCTTCTGTACAACGTCTCTGGGAAGAACAGAGAGATGGCGTGGGAGAGTGAGAAAGACCAATATTTAGTGCACATCTCTCATGCAGGTGCTCTGCTGGCTCAGATAGATTTATCCCCACTTTACAAAGGAGGAAATAATCTCAGAGAGGTTTAGTAATTTTCCCAAAGCCAAACAGCTATTGAGTGGCAGAACCAAGATCTGAACCAAGTCTGTTACCTTCAAAGCCTAAGTCCTCATCACAACAAAACTCAATTAATATTTACATTTATCGAATTACATTGCAACCTGGGGAGTTCTTGGCACAATCCTGAATAAGAGTGAGAAAGAAAGAAATAGCATTGTTCCTATAGTCAACCAAAATTTTTGGAGCAGCTGCTAGATGCCTGGCCCTTTTTGGGGTTCAGCAGTGATCAAGACAGGAAGAGTCCTGCTTTCATGAACCATGTGGTGGGGAGGAGAGATGGGTGCAACTTGGGTGAGGGATTTCACCTTGCTGGGTCTCTCTTTTCTCATCTGGAAAATGGGATGGATGTTCCTCATTTTCTGGGATTGTCCAGCCCTCACATTCTCTGATTCCATAAGAAGCATTTGTTTTCCTGTTTCTTTAAAATTCATTCAGGTCGTGAGCTGTGATGAATGTTGTTAGCTGCTCCCCAAATCACTCTATTCCCACCCTTTTCCTGTGATCAGGTCTTTCCTGAAACATGACTCACAATCAATCAAGTCACAGAACCTAAGGGGCACTCAGCAGAAAAATTCCAACCCTTGCTTCCCAGGAGCTCTGCGGTCTACCTGCCCGGTAAACTTAACTCACCTGGCACAAGGTGGCCATCCCCGGTTTCACATCAACATGATCTCAGGCACAAACCTCCTTGTTTTTCCATTTTGTCTTTAAGTTACTTGTTGAAACAACTGCACAAATATGACAAAGATATAAACTCAGGAATCTTCTGCCCCCAGTGCCTAACAAATGATTTTCTGCCACTTTAATGATAAAGATAGAACATTTCAACATTCTGCTGCCCTTATTATTTGTCATTTTTGTTGATATTTCTATTGAATACATCTTTCAATATTTTAACAATGGAACATTTATTTAGGTTGTTCCAGACCCAGCCTTTAGTGGTAAAGGTTTTGTTGTTATATTTCTATTATGTTTCCTTTAAAAATCATTATCCTATTTAAATAGATTAAGTCAATTCTATAGGCATTTATCTTGTGATATTAATGAAATTGATACATAGAGGGCAGTAGTACAAGTTGATTGGACTTGAGAACCTCTATTAGCACAGTTAAGTATAAATATTATCTATATGTAAACCAAAGTACATGCCGAGTGAGATTCTCCGACTCTTTTTCACTGTCTGCCCCTCAAGCTTGTGAGAAATGGACTATTTCTTGCCATATCAGTAAACAAAGGATGTCACAGTCTTCAGCACTTGCAGCCCTCCAATGTGAGCCGGCGGGCCCTGAGGCACTCAGGATATGCAAATACAGAATGCTGGCCCCAGAGAGCTGAGGTGCATATCAAAGGAAGGATTTCAGGGAGCCCAGACTCTTGCATCTTCCCATACAAAGAAAAGCGCTACATTCCTCACCTTGGGATGGCTGGTTTTCCTTAGTTAACAATCACCTTTTGATGTTCCCCATTACCTGCGCCAGTCCCCTGCCCTGTCCCCTCTCCCTGGTACTTTAGCTCAGGGAGGAGGAAGCGCAGAGGGACTCGGATGAATAAGGGGCCTGCGCGCCTCGGGAGGAGTTTTCAGCCGCTTTCCCCGCAGTCGGGAGGAGGGGCGCTGACGCTGCAGCCGGACCCTGCGCCTCCCTTGCCCCGTTTCCCCTCAGGACGCTCAGGCCGACCCCCTCCCCACGCCCACCAGGCCCCGCGAGCCAGGCCGAGGGCAGGGGCGAGAGGAGGGACCGAAGTTCCCCGGGACCAGACACTGGGGGCCGCTCTTTCTGCACAGCAGCGGCGGGTGGCAGCGAACCCCTGCCCCTCAGAAGCTGGTCTTGCGCTGCTGCCCGGGCACCGGACCAGGCGGAGGGTCGGCGCCCACTTACCCGGCCCGCCGTCCCCACGACTGTCGCGGCTTCGGCCGCCGGGGCACCTCCAGAGCCGGCAGCCTCAGTGAGGTCGCCCTCCCCTCGGGCTCCGGGGCAGTTCCGTGACGGCGGAGGGAAGAGACCCCGAGCCGGGAGTTCCAGCTCTGCGGAAACGCGGGCTCTGTTCAGCGCGCAGGGGGTGGGACCGCTCTGCCCCGAGGCCTTCCG